>NW_007248864.1:19601-40675 GCF_000164805.1 Carlito syrichta
AAATATATATATATATATATATATATATATATTTAATAGAAACTTAAATTAACTGGAATGCAACAAAATAAAACAAAAATGGATGTTCTTTTCCTCTTGAAAAATAAAATTTTCTACAAAATACTAGATTGAAGTAAATTGTCTTACATCATATAATGTACATAAGAATGATAGAATACAGATGGTCAGAGGAAATAATAATGTTAGCCGTTCCTTACTAGGAGATACAATAGATCAATAATGATCAAAAACATACTGAAATTTCTATCCATATTCTATGCATATTTTTAAGTATGCCTCAAAACTATTTGCAAATTTAGAAAAAAGAATTCATAGACGGGCTTGGTGGCTCAGCCTGCAATCCCATGCTTTGAGAGGCTGAGGTGAGTGAATTGTCTGACCCGCAGGGTCGAGACCCGCCTGGGCAACTTGGCAAGACCTCATCTCTACAATAAATCAAAAAATTAGCTGGGTGTGGTAGCACGCGCCTGTAGTTTCAGCTACTTGGAAGGCTGAGCGGAAGGATCGTCAGAGCCCAGCAGGTCGAGGCTGCGGTGGCTGGGAGTGGTCACTGAACTCCAGTCTGGGCGACAGAGTAAGACTCCAACTCAAAAAAAAAAAAAAAAAAAAAGAATTCATAATGATAGGTTAAAGTATAATACAAATATATTTTCATAAATAATGGGAAAAAAGGAAAAAATAAGCTATGAAATAAACTTTCCATTAAAACAAACCATTTTGAGCATTTCTATTTTATCTCAGTTTTTATCTCTTCTATTTATAACATCTGGCTTTTGGAAACCCACAATTTTATTCTCCTTTTTGGCAATTTATGTTTTAATAGTTAAAATTATAGGTTGACAGGAATAAGCATAAGCACAAGATTAAGGTTTTTATTATGTAAGGGAGAAAGAGATGAACTCCAGCAATAGTTGCTTTCTAATTATTTTTCAAAGCTTTTCATGGTAGCAGCACTGGCACAAATATAGCATTCCAATCTTCCTTTTTTTCCTGATAGCCAGCCAAGTTTGAATTCTCTCTTTAAATTAATCCAAGTGGTATAATCCATGCATCATTTTGATTTTTCCAGTTAAAATGAAATTCTTTGGGGCTTTTTTTTCTGATCAAAATAATTAACCTTCATTTCCCCCGGAAGGTTGTCCTGAGTTGTTTTTCTTCCTGTACTTGGATGAACATTTACCCATTCAGAATCTCTTTTATTAGTGTGAAAGGCGGTAGCCTTAAAATATAGAGTATAATTTATTTGTCTATATAACAGTTTGGGCAGTATGGATCTGCATACATTGAATCTCACAGGTATAGGCCAACAAATCATACCTGAATGCAGTAATTATCAAACTGTAGCATGCATCACATGCACTAAGAGGGTTTGTTAAAACTCAGATCACTGGGCTCTATTTCCAGAATTTCTGATTTAGTAGGTCAGAGGTGGGGTCAGATAATTTCCACTTCTAAGTTCCCAGGTGATGTTGATGCTGCTGGTCCTAGAATCATACTTAAAGAACCACTGCCCTGTGATTCATACTAAAAAGTATTTTCATATTTAGGAGAGGAGGAGAAAGGGAGACACTCCTGTTTGACTCTGACTCTCAGGCAGCCTTTTCCTCTTTGAGCTTGCTTGAAAAGGCTCCTCTGTATCAGCAAGCTCGAATTTATCATTTTATGGATGGAAAGCCTAAAGTAAGTGTGATCTTTTTTTTTTTTTTTTTGAGTTGGAGTCTCACTCTGTCGCCAGACTGGAGTGCATTGGCCGCTCCCGGTCACTGCAGCCTCGACCTGCTGGGCTCCCGCAATCCTTCCACCTCAGCCTTCGGAGTAGCCGGAATTACAGGCATGCGCTACCACGCCTGGCTGATTTTTTGATTTATTGTAGAGATGAGGTCTCGCCAAGTTGCCCAGGTGGGTCTCGAAACCGCAGGCCCAGGCAATCCATTCACCTCAGCCTCCCAAAGCGTGGGATTACAGGCTGAGACACCGAGCCCGGCTAGTAAGAGTGATCTTATAAAAATATGCATTTGATCTTCCTCCCCATTTACTGACATAAAGCTCCTAAAACCCTTAGTATCTTTGGAGTGAGAAGAGTGTTTTTTGTATGCTAATAAGTTGACTGGTGGCTGACAGCTCTTAGGTTGCTTCAGGATGGGGGCTGGTCACAGAAAGAACAAGGCATGATTAGAAGATTGGGACTATCAGCCCAGCCGATCTAGGGGGCGGTTATGGAGAAGAGCTGAAATAATAAAGCTTCTATTTAAAAGAAAAAGAAAAAAAAAACTGGCTTCAGAAAGCTTCTAGACAGTTAAACATGTAGAAGTTTTTGAAATATAACATAACTGAAAAGGGGATGGAATATCTGCACCCCTTCCCACGTAGCTTGTCCTATTTATGTCTTTCATCTAGCTGATCATCTGTATCCTTTCTCATATCCTTTTATAATAAACCAGTAAATGTGAGAGTGTTTCCCTGAGTTCTATGTGCAACTCTAGTAAATTAACTGAATCCAAGGAAGGGGTCATGGGAACTCCAATTTAAAGCCAGTCAGAAGCACAGGTTACAACCTGTGCTCACAACTGGCATCTGAGGTGGGGAGAAATCTTGTAGGACTGAGCCCTCAAACTGTGAGATCTGACACTATCTCTGGGTAGGTAGCATCAAAACTGAATTGAATTAGAGGACACCCAGCTGGAATCTGCTAAAGATTGCTTGCTTAGTGTGTGGAAGGAAAAAAACAACATATCTTGTGTCAGAAATGTTGTATTGAATGGCTATGTGAGAATAGTGAAAGAAAAAACACTTTTTTTCCTTTTGTCTTGGTGAGACAGTGCAATAGGGTAGAAACAGCTTTGAAGCATATGTTGAACATGTGAAATTGTCTATTTTGTAAGTGAAAAATTTTCATATGATTCAACCTAATGGAATACTTGGACTCTGTCTTGGCTTTACCAACTACTAATTTTGTGACCTGGGGAAAATTTCTTCATCTCTATGAACTTTAAATATTACTCTTGGGAGGGAGATGGGATTAACAGTAGCAAATATCTGTCTGGGGACGAGGAAACACCTCTTATCAACAGGGTGCCTGAATGAAACGTAATTGTATACCTAACCCTTAACTGTACCCCACAACATCATAATAAAAAATATTGATAAAAAAATTACTCTTAAATAACAATACCTGCTACATAAGAATGTAAAGACTAAAAAATAAAGTGCAATAATATTTTCTGTAAACTAAGATCCGAATATCACATGTTCTCACTCATATAATGGACCTTGAACATCCAGTGCAATACTATAAGAAAAAGACTGACGGTACTGGGAAACTATGGGGGGGAGGGGGATGGGATTAACAGTAGCAAATATCTGTCGGGGGATGGAGAAACACCTCTTATCAACAGGGTGCCTGAATGAAACGTAATTGTACACCTAACCCTTAACTGTACCCCCCAAAACCATAATAAAAAATACTGATTAATGAAAAAAAAAAGTCAAGTGACTTTAAAAAGACCTTAACTGTACCCCACAAAACCACAATAAAAAAATACTGATTAATGAAAAAAAAAAAAAAAAAAGACAAAAAATTTTTTCTGTAAACTATAAGGTGCTATATAGATGTTGATGTCATTGTTGTTGATTTGACCAGAATCAAACAGTACTAAACTTTTTGCATGTCCCACATTCCCTAATTCTTCTGTTTATGATCGCAGTGTTATAGTTAGGTCTGATGTGTGTATTTTCCCAACTATATGGTAAACAATTGAAGGTTTTTTGATTTACATCATAATAGTAACCTTGGTAACTAGAACACATTGCAGGTACACAGTAGGAGCTGAATAAACAGCCACTGAGTTGAATTATTGGAGTCAGAGTATAAACTTAGACTATAAAGTTACACCATTAGGCATAGTGGCAAGACTGGGAATGGGATATGAAGTTCTCCTTCATATCTATCTACATATCATGTGTGGCTAGCCCCACAGTTTTTTCAACATGAATTCAAACCATTTGGTTGTCTAAAAGATTGATGTCTGATCATAGAAGACCCCATTATTTACCATCTGAGCTGAGCAATCTATTTTTTGTTTCTGATGTCAAACACTACTTTAAACATAATTTTCTTTTTTTTAATACCAGTGTGGGTCACTTTAAAAGAGGTTAAGCAAATGCTTGCAGTGGCATTGATGGGAATTAACTGACATTACCTTTTGGAACATAAAAAGCTCAATAGCTCTTGAATTATGACTCATCAAAGAGAAACTGGTTACACTTTATTTTGTTTGTACTGGTCCACTGAATACTAAAATAGCTAAGAAACTATGTCAAGATTTTTTTGCATTTTCATTCAGGTAGTTCTTATCTATGCAAGCTGATAATGATGCCAAGTTCTTTCTACATTGTATTAATTGAAGTGGTGAACAGTTATTAAGGTAGTGATTTGGCTAAATGACAATCACACCTAGAAATGCAGGGTTGGGAGGGTGGGAGGGAATGGTGGTTAAAAGGAAGACTGTGGCTTCTTTTTACTGATTAAATTTACCAGATCATTACCCAAAGCTCTATTTTACTTTCTGCAGTGTTAATACAGTCCAGATGATAAGAGGACTGCATTCCCATAGCTAACATGGAATCTGCTGAGGTGGAAATCTGGAAGAAAGATAAGAATCTCATCATGTGGAACCCAGTCTGGGTTTCCTGTTTCTCGTAAGCATTAAGTGTCACATTTGGAATGATGTCTATTCTATTTGTAGGAGTAGTTGAGATCAGTCCCAGGCTAGCCATGCTCATCCTTGGGTAGGTTGGCCCATACAGCCAGGCACTGAATCTAGAACAGGCATATTACTCAGCAGCCAGAGTGAATCACTAAATCAGCTGTCAGGGAAAGGTTCACCAGAGGTGGCTTGTCTACTCAGAAAAATATTTCATGCAGAATCTCTGCAAACTGAAATCTTTTTTTTTTTTTTTTGAGTTGGAGTCTCACTCGGTCGCCCAGACTGGAGTGCAGTGGCTGCTCCCGGCCACCACAGCCTCGCCTGCTGGGCTCCGGCGATCCTTCCGCCTCAGCCTTCCAAGTAGCCGGAATTACAGGCATGCACTACCACGCCCGGCTGATTTTTTGATTTATTGTAGAGATGAGGTCTCGCTGCTCAGGCGGGTCTCGAACCCGCAGGCTCAGGCAATCCACTCACCTCAGCCTCCCAATGGCGCGGGATTACAGGCTGAGCCACCGAGCCTGGCTAAACTGAAATCTTTTATTAGGACTACAGTAGTTCTACTTAGAGAGCTTGGAACCTGGATGAAAATGTCTGGCTTAAAAAAGTAGGGGTTACTTGTCACAGCTCATGCCACCAACAAAAGACTCTTCTGGGAAAAACAGCTAAAGGAAAAGACATCTGTCCATTCATTTTTTTCCCCTATTTTTTTTTTTTTTTTTTGAGTTGGAGTTTCACTCTGTCACCCAGATTGGAGTGCAGTGGCACACTCCCAGCCACCGCAGCCTCGACTGGCTGGGCTCCAGCGATCCTTCCACCTCAGCCTTCCAAGTAGCCGGAACTATAGGTGTACGCTACCATGCCCAGCTACTTTTTGATTTATTGTAGAGACGCGGTCTCATCACGTTGCCTGGGTGGGTCTTGAACTTGCAGGTTCAGGCAATCCACTCGCCTTGGCCTCCCAAGTGCTGGGATTACAGACTGAGCCACAGAGCCCGGCCTCCCCCTATTTTTAGTACCTCAGTATCTATGTGGGACACAGACTTCAGGGTCTGAGATATGGTGTCCTGAAGTCAGTTCTAAACAAAATAGCATCTGGAGAGCCTTTTTACCCTTTCAACTGCAGTTTTTACCCTTTCAACTGAAGTTGTCAAGAAAGTACTTTGGTTTAGGCAAAGGCTGCGTTAAGAACAGAAATAAAGAGCAGGGGCGGTGAGAGGGCTAAATGCAAGAATTTTGAGGTGTAGATGTAAATCAGCACCATTTAAAACAACCATGAGGCCCTGTTCCAGCCACGCAGTTACATTAACTGCATTTACATCTCCCAGTCTCAGAAATGACATTTCCAAAGACTTGACATTCTAAATGTCATGAGAATCAAATGCAAGCCAAAATTTCCCCCAGCTTGTGAAGATCATTACATGACACCCAGTAAATTCAGACAAATGAAAAAACTTTCTCAATACTACTAATAAAAGTACCTATGAAGTAATCACTTGAAGAATTACAGCTAGACTACATTGAATTGGAAAATAAACACACCTGGGTTAGAAATGAAGTCACAGTCTGGGTTACATTGGTATATGTAGTAAAAAGCATTTTGAAGAGTGCATGCCCTCACATTTTCCCTTCACTTAAATTCTTGTACTGGAATAAACAACTCTCCTTGCTAGGTCTATATTCTATCTGACCACAAATATACCAAGAAAATGTCAATAGGACAACTCTGGTCAATTTTGTTTATGGAACAAAATGCATTTATACAAGAGCTATATTTACTATTCTGCATTTTATCCACAAATGGTTGTCGATGGTGATGATGACATGTTTTCCTATTCCAAAGCAATAGCTCACAATCTAACATTACATTGTGAGTTTCAAAAGTAATTTTAGTAACATTTAAATTTAATATATAAATTGCATTCTTCTAAAAAATGACAGCAAAAGAACTGATGGGTGCTATGGCTATGACAATACTGTTTACCTCTATTACCTGCCTGCCGAAAATAATATTCTTTGAGTCACATTTCCAAATGTGACATGGTCACATATATTGGCAATGCAGACTACAAAAAATATATATAAGCTTTCACTGAGTTGACTTATTTTAAGTAAAAATATGTTCTAACCTGACCAAGTTCTTCATTAAGGTCTGATGTGTTAACCAAAGCTCCTTCATTAATTTCTTCATCATAAAAGTCCTTATCCCATGAGATGAAAAAGGAGCCCAAGAATTTCTGCATTTCTACTGTGACATACATGGAGACAGGAATGATAAAGTTGAAGAGAACCATAAATGATAGGAAGTCGGTGAACATTTTCAAAACCTAAAATAAAAGAGACAGTTCATGCTAATTAGATGCACAGTTCCATCAGATGTACAGTTCCATCTTTTTTATTTCAATGCTGAAAGCACTCTTCTTGCTATAAAGAAGAAACTTCCTAACACTGTATCACTGAAGTCAAAATTGTCAGAATATATGAGAAAAACATTTAAGATCACTCTCAATTCTATCATTATTCTTCAGTGTATGTACTTTCTGTCTTAATACTTTTTTACCTCCTTAAGTTATCTGCCCCCTCCACCTCTAGAAATGAATTTGATGTCAAAGTTTCTATGTAGGCATCCATTATGCTCTTATCATGACATCTCACAAGCTCATTATATTAAAATACCAAAGCTTCTTGCCAAATTGCTTCAAACTCTTAAATAAAGAGCTAAAATCAAGCATAGCTGCCTAAAGTAAGAGAAAAAAACTCTAAAACATCTGAAATATTTAATGGCTTAGGGCTACCATACAATCAAGTTAAAATCCAGAAGCTAAAAAACAGGTATCATTTCTCTGAGCAGAATTTCCATAAAGGGTAGCTTGGTCACAAACCCCAGAGTTCCCATTTTCAGCAGAAAACAAATTACCTTTAAAGTCTCCCGCTCTTTCTGAGTCTTTTGGTTATACCAAGGTTCATCGTTGTATGGGGTACTTTGCCAAACATACTTTAAAGTAGTGCACACTGCAGCTTTGGTCAGTAAAATAAATAAATATACAATCAGGAAGGCATTAATAGATCTGAAAAATAAGACAGTATGGATTTTAAAGCCACCCAATTATTTAAGACATTAACCAGATATGAATTAAACAGTTCAGTTATCTAAAGCTTCTCCTGTGTATGATGTGCAACCACAACACAAGCCTTTATGTATGAACTTCATTTATCACAGTTGCAGCATCACTCTCAAGCTGCAAAACAGAAAAGCTAGCTCTGAACTCTTTATCGATCACAAATGCTCCCTGAAGTGCAATGGCTGACTAGCTTAACACACCTTTCCCTGTAAAGTGAAACGACAGACACACACACACACACACACACACACACACACACACACACACACACACACACCCATTACCTACTCAACCTTTATAGAAGATATAGCTTGTCTCCATTTCCCTGAATCCTAAATGTCTCGGGTAGAGGTTCAGTAGCAATGTGAAAAATCCTCAAGCTCAGTGTAGGTTCCTTCAGTATGAAAGTAAAGCTATGGAGAAAGTGCCAGTGATATACTGGCTATCCATACTACTGGTAAGGACAGGTCCATGCCTGCGGTGCCTGGTTTGAAGAAGATCTATCGGGTACTGCTTTGATATGTGCCAGGAGACTATTATCTATTTTACAGAACAAACTTGTACATAGCAATTAAAGGACTCAAAACCAATAACTATAATAGAAGAAAGGAATTAATTTATAGTTCAGGTAAACTCTGCCCTTTAATAGCTATGTGAGCTTAGGTAAGTCTCATACCATCTCCAAGACGATTTCCTTATCTGTAAAGTGGAGAGGTTAACACAAATTACTTCACAGAGCAGCTCAGAAGATTAAACCAAATCTGATATACAAACCATTGAGCACAGTTTCTGGAAGATAAGCAAGTGCTTAAAAATTGTAGTTGCTATTGTAATTGATGTTGCTTTTTGTTATGGTTGTTATTTAGAATTAGTGAGGAAGTAAATATTTTAATCAATAACGCCTAAAGAAATTGTGGTGCATACTAACTTTTCGACAGCAGAACGTTTCTGAGATTTCCCTTGATAGTTCAAAGCCATTTTGGTTTCCATTCCAGTGTAAACAGCAACTCCTAGGGAATAACAGAGTATAATGAAAACAAGGTTACAAGTAAACTTGTCAACCAAACAAACTCCTACCCAGTGGGCTCTATAATTTTTAATTCTATAAAAGTTGGAATTCTAAGCTCTCTTCTACTCAATTGACACATCATTTATAGTATAATTTTAATTCTAAATAGTATTTGTCATATTTCATTTTAGTTTACCATCTTATAAATTCCCAACATCTAAATATAGGTTTAGATTAAATGGCTATATATCCCATGCTACTTTTTAACATGTACTATTTATTCATAGACTTTACAAAGCATATTTTAAGTATGTCTTGAAAATTGTTCACCATATATCTTCTTGGTATTTTTTAGCGTAGCTCCTTTCAGCAAGAGATTTTCAGGTCCCAAAGACCTAAATAAAAAACGAACACAGCTTATCCAAACAACCCAATAGCATTATCAAATCTGGGGACAGATTTTGCCCTGACATACATCTACCTCCAAGGGGTTCAGAATGCATCTGTCTACTTATATCATATGCTTACTCCCCAGAACAAGTTGAAAGATCTCTGAAGTTACTTGAGGGTATGGTATAGATGGAAGCACAGTACAGGAGTAGTCAGCAACAAACAGAGGTAAAGAAATGCACGGGGAACAAAAGGATTATGAATCATAGATAGCAAGACAAGAAAAGGACACAGCAGCAGACAGCAAGAAAAAGAAACAAAGACTCATAGATAAAAGACTAGAAAGGCAAACATCAAGGTGGTAAAAACAAACTGACATATTTGTAGACAATAAACCCGCCGGGCTCGGTGGCTCAGCCTGTAATCTCAGCACTTTGGGAGGCTGAGGTGAGTGGATTGCCTGAGCTGCGGGTTCGAGACCCGCCTGGGCAACTTGGCGAGACCTCATCTCTACAATAAATCAAAAATTAGCCAGGCGTGGTAGCACGTGGCTATAGTTCCAGCTACTTGGAAGGCTGAGGTGGAAGGATTACTGGAGCCCAGCAGGTCGAGGCTGCGGTGGCCGGGAGCAGCCACTACACTCCAGTCTGGGTGACAGAGTGAGACTCCAACTAAAACAAAAAACAAAACAAAACAAAAAAACGAGAATAAACCCACTTTGGGAGGATCACTGGGGATCCTGCGTTCCTTTAACTTATTTTTGATTGTGGCTGTAAAGGCCAAGTGGAAAACTTGAAGTAATTAATTCGATGATAGAAGAGAAAAGAAAGCATTTCTTTTTGTAAGAATTGCCTCATTATAAAGGATCAGACTTTCATTTTACTAAAATACAGGTAATTTTTCCATTTCATCCATTGTCTAGTTCCTCAATTACCCTTAAACCGCTGTTCTCCAGGTATATTTCCAATGTTATCAGTCACTGCACAATTAAGGACAATAAATACAGTGGCTAGGACAGGTTTGGGAATATCAGTCAAAGTGTCTGGGGCTCTGCTCTTTTTGAAACCCTAAGTATTCCTTCTAACAACTCCCTCCTCCCAACACACAGAGACCCTACTACCAGAACCCTGCCAGTCACAAGGTTAGTTACTTATTCACCTTTATATCCCTTTCTATAAAGAATGGTATTTGGCTATTTCAGTGGCTTAAAAGAAATATACACCCCTCCAAAGGACAGATTAAAATAACAAACTTACCTGGCAACAGCCTCTAGACTATTACTATAAATATTGATTCGCCCAACAAATCTGTAAAAAAGACATAATTACAAATGCATTGTCTACATCCAGGGGAAATCTATATGCCACAAATATAAGAATGAATAGAAATACAAATAATGCAAAAGAGACAGACAAAACTCTGAATGAACTACAAAAGCCTATTGTACTTCTGGGGGGAAAGTTATACTGAACAGTTAAGTTATATAACATTTTCATCTAATTTTAAAAATAGTCTTATGGATTATAAGAATTTAAACAAAGATTCTAAATTGATTTTCAAGCTCTATTTGGCACTATGCATACACACAACCATCTCTCTCCTTTACACCCTTATGCATAATATGGCTTCTATTTTAGACTCACAAAAAGAAAGGTTTCAATACCATTAGTCCAGTAGTTCTTACACTTGAGCTTGCATCAGAATCACTGGAGGGCTTATTAAACCACAGATTTCTGAGTCCCATCCCTGAGTTTCTGATTCAGGTTCCCAGGTAATGCTGATGTTGCTGGTCCGGGGACATCTCTTAGAACCATAGCATTAGCTAGGTACAGTGGCTCAGACCTGTAATACCAGCACTTTGGGAGGTGATGGCGAGAGGCTTGCCTAAGCCCATGGGTTCGATTGAGACCATCCTGGGCAACATGGCAAGACCCTGTCTCTATAATAAATAATAAAAAAAATTACCCAGGTGTGGTGGCACGCACCTGTATTTCAAGCTACATGGAAGGCTGAGGCGGAAGGTTCACCTGAGCCCAGCAGGTTGAGGCTGCGGTGGCCATGAGCGTGCCACTGCACTCCAGCCTGGGCAACAGAGTGAGACTTTGACTCAAAAAAAAAAAAAAAAAGAACCATAGCACTTGTCTTAGACAGTGAACACACAATTATCGTCTTGAAAATACGATAGTCTGGCTGAGAGTGGTAGCTCATCCCTGTAATCCTCCACTTTGAAAGGTGGAGGCAGAAGGACTGCTTCAGCCCAGGAGTTCCAGACCAGCTTGGGCAACATAGCAATACTTCATCGTTACTTAAAAAAAACCCCACAAAAATTAGCCAGGCATGATGACAAGCACCTGTAGTCCCAGCTACATGAAGGCTGAGACAGAAGGATCGCCTGAACCCAGGAGGTTGAGGCTACAGCGAGCCATGATCATACCACCACACTGTAGACTGGTCAATAAAGTGAGATCCCCAATTCAGAAACAAAAAAATGCCCAGCCTGTGTCTTGCAGATGATCCCAATGTTGAGTTTAACCCAATTACTTAATATTGCTAGGCACAAGGTAACCTGTATTTCTGCAAAATGAAGTAAAAAGATCTAGCTTCTCCTTTATAAGAGTGTTATGAGTATTTTCTAATTAGTAAATTACATTTTCTTAGACAAATAGAAGTTTTATATTACCATATACACAAAACATGCAGGTTTGCTCATTCATTTATCATATTTTGATTGTGCCAGTACCGTACTAGGTGCTGAAGATACATTCATAAGCAAAACAGAAAATAAATGTTCCTTGCTCTAAGAAGGACAGCTACACAGGCAATTATGATGGAAGTGATTTTCACTAGGGCGGTGGAAATACAAGCCATTCTGAAGTCACATAGCAATAGATTCAGTCTAGTCTAGGAAAATTAAGAATAATCTTTCCCTAACATTCTAGTCTTATTTAGGTAAATGAAAAATGTGTGGGTTTTCTTATAAATATGCAAGGATATAGATATGGTTTTCTGAGTCACTATTTCTTACCCTCTTTTCTGTGATTCTACAGACCTTGCGTTCACCTCTGTATCACACTGTAATGTAAGCTTAGCTTTACTGTTTTACCTCCTATGCTCACTGTGAGCCCTTGAAGGCAAAGAACAGCTGTTATACTTATGGCCCTAGTTCCTAGTATCAAGGTGGATATTAAAGAGGAAGGGAAAAAAATGATGGGAAGGAGGGAGGACATTGTTCTTGAGAAGGATGAAAACTTTGTTTTGCCACTACTAGGTGTTAGCGTAAACCACATCCAACCACTTGGTCTCCCATTGTGACTAACAGCATGCATTAATAAGATGGCCAGCAAGGGTAATGGATGCCCTCTGTAATGGTAGAATAGAATAAAATTAATTAGCCCACAAGGGAATAAAACCTGTTACTCTACCCTCATAAGCACCATGCTCTCATCAACCAAACTAACCAGTTTTGAAATCAAATGCCAAATTCTTCACAACCTACAATGACCGCCAATCAGCAAATCTACTCCAGAGTTCATTAGTAAAATAGAAGCAATTACACCATTTTACTGCTCCCTTAACTGTTTACTATGGACAAGAAATAGCCTATATGCAATTCTTAGTTCATAATGATAATTGTAAGAAAGGGATAGTATGCCTAAAAATTACATGGAGAGGATATTTCTTTTCTCTTTAATGTCAGATGGCATGTTTAAAAGGTTTATATTTGTTTTAATTAACTCTGTTTACTGCATCAGTCAGATAGATCAGCTGTACGGGATAACATAATTTAAAAATTTGATAGACGGCCATGTTTACAAGTAAGAAAAATAAAAGAAAAATCATAAGATGCTTGGGCCCACAATGATTTATCTCAGGCTGGTAGTGAACAAAGCTGATTTGATTCACTTCCCTGCCAGAAGGAAGGAACAGCTCATAAAAACATAAATGAGAGTAGGCTGGTAAGTTGTGGGTGTTGCTTTGCAATACTAGTGGCAAAGAGAAGCAGAGCCAACAGACAGCAGTAAAATGAAACCAGGTGATTCTTACTTGTAGAGGTCAGGTTGAGGCTGTTCACATTCAATTGCTGCTCGAAGGGTATCAATGGATTCGGCTGTACACAGTGCAATGGTATCACGTACTGCATAATGTGTCTAGATGAAAGGAAGCAAGAAAGAAGTGTTTCTTTTCATAATCATACACCCACCTGATTCCAGAAACACAGTATGTTTTAATAGGAGGCTTTGGCAAAATAAACAAATATTGATGTACATTTCACACCAATTCAGTTTTGTGGTATTATTCTTACAATATATTACAAATAATCAGAAAGATAACCTTGCTGCAAGGGGATTTCAAATATAATGAAAAAACTAAAAGCTCTTCTTGACATTGACAGACTCCATTTGCAGTATGCATATAATTAATTTAAACCCTATAAAAATTTAAATACAGATTTCCTATTCACGGAACTGAAACGTATTTTTTTTTAATATTGTGTGGCAATGTAGATATATGCAAATTAATTGAACAAAATCTTTTTGGTGACAACAATGCTAAAATTTTGCCAACAGCAAAAAAAAAAAAAAATCATTAGTAGTTACATTACAAAAATAGCTTAATGAATGATCTTGAAAATTTTCAACATGGTTACATTTTGTATGAGGAGGCAGGAAGAAGATGTGTCTTGTGTCAGTCAGACAGAATATTCTACTAGTGTACACTATGCACTTGATTCATCCAGAATTCAAGGCAGGCTCCAATGAACCCATCTATAAATCATCAAACAAGAGATAATGCAAACTCAAAGAGCACACCACTTATGCACAAGGGAAAGCTGTTGCCATGGTCTTTGGGGAGTATTATGGAATTGCCTGAGCTATATTTAAAACTGTCTCCTGGAAAACACAAATAACAAAACAAAACAAAAAAACCTGTCTCCTGATTTTTAAAACCTCTGTATTTTTGGCTGATTAGATCAGATCAACTTAATTGAAAAAAACTACCTGAATGTTTTCTTCCTTGAAACAACTTTTTCACTATTAGAAAATCTTTAGATTTCTCGATTTTTATCTTGACATTGCCTAAAACATAACTCTGTTTTTGAACAGTTTGTTTTTATTTATTTAGTTTTTGAGTCAGAGTCTCACTCTGTCACCCAGGCTAGAATGCAGTTGTACACTCATGGCTATGGGTAGCCTTGACCTGCTGGACTCAGGTAGTCCTTCTACCTTAGCCTTCCAAGTTGCTGGAACTACAGGCATGTACCACCACATCTGGCTAATTTTTTTTTATTTATTGTAGACACGAGGTCTTGCTAAGTTGCCCAGACTGTCTTGAAACCCTATGCTAAGATAATCCTCTCACCTTGGCCTCCAAAAAGTACAAGGATTAGAGGTGTGAGTCACCATGCCCAGCCCAGTTTTTGAACAGTTTAAATGTTACTAGGTCATTACCATGCTTTTGAAATACAGAATTAGTCATTTAATAAGTGAAATTTATTTTTCTCATACTGAGTTCTGGTCCTCAACTCCAGATGCAGTAAACAAGCAGAAGAGCCCTCCAATGATATACCCAGAGTTAAGCTACATTAGTATCCCTCCTTAAAGGCAGCATACATAGAATACATCTTCATGCTCTGTGGAGCTCTGGACAATGACCAAGAACTAAAACGTATCACTAAAAGTGATCCCCCATTTTGATCAAATTCACTTTAACTCACTTATAATTCTTCTTAGTTGTAATAAAGCAATCATTTGCTAAGCTACACCCTAAGTTATTTTTAAAAACAATCAAGTTACTCCATATTAGATTTCTTCTCTCTCAAGAATTAACTTTTTAAAGAAAATATACATTACTTTTAGAATCAAAATAGATCAAACTAAGATTAGCATACATGAACTTATTTTTATAATTACATAGTTTAAGCCTATGATTATTTTCATTTTAAAAAGTAGAAATAAAATAGTAAATGGATTGTATCAATATTAAATTCAAGCAGTGCTATAAAAATTGTAGTGGCTTTCATTTAGGGTGTGATTTTCTTTCTTTTTTTTGAGTTGGAGTCTCACTCTATCACAGACTGGAGTGCAGTGGCCATTCCCGGCCACCGCAGCCTCGACCTGCTGGGCTCTGACGATCCTTCCACCTCAGTCTTCCAAGTAGCTGGAACTAAAGGCATGCGGTACCACACCCAGCTAATTTTTTGATTTATTGTAGAGATGAGGTCTCGCCAAGTTGCCCAGGTGGGTCTCGAACCCGTGGGCTCTGGCAATCCACTCACCTCGGCCTCCCAAAGCGCGGGTTTACAGGCTGAGCCACCGAGCCTGGCCTGGTGTGTGATTTTCTACACCCACCACTGTTTTTCCCCAAAGATGAGAATTTTCTTAGAAGTTAAAAGACAATTGTGTAAGCTGTCTTCAAACACAAAACCTAGATGAACAGGAAAAAATAGCCAGGCATGGTGGCTCAAGCCTGTAATCCCAGTCCTTTGGGAGGCCAAAGCAAGAGTACTGCCTGAGCTCAGGGGTGCGAGACCAGCCTGGGCAACTTGGTGAGACATCGTCTTACAATAAATAAAAAAAATAAGACAGGCAAGGTAGAGCGCGCCTGTAGTTCTAGCTACTTGGAAGGCTGAGGCGGAAGGATCACCTGAGCCCAGCAGGTCGAGGCTGCGGTAGCCGTGAGTGTGCCAATGCACTCCAGCATGGGCAACACAGCAAGATTCCAACTCAAAAAAAAAAAAAAAAAAAGATTAGGGGGTGGTGGGAAACACTGTATGATAAATTATCCTGACATCAAAATGTTTAGGCAAGGTTAGCCCCTGTTACCTTGCAATTGGATTCCCCATCAAGACTGGCTGTAGTGACATAACACATTCCGTCATTGGTGCAGGATGATAGAAGAATAAGATCACAGGGAAAGGTTTCATCTGCCTGTACTTCTACTACATCACCAACCTAGAATGAAGAGAAAAATAAATATAAATAGATATTTTAAATTCCAAACAAAGTATTCATTTTACCTCACACTAAAGCCAAAACATTAGGAAGAGATATCTCTAACTCTGGGGCTCTGAGAGTATCTCAGCATTTTACACCAAGTGAAAGGTGATTACACAACATCAGAATCCTCTTTAAGGTCACAAGGATGCTTTCATATTACCTTAGTGCTGACTTTTACCTTTAATAAATTATTCCAACACTTGCTTGCTTTCTGATAATTCTGGCACAAATGTTTGATAAGACAATGACCATTATCATTTCATGAATGAATCAAGACAATGTAGGCAGGGTATAGTGGCTAACACCTATAATCCCAACATTTTGGGAGGCCAAGGCAAGCAAATTTCTTGAGCCCAGGAGTTCAAGACCAGCCTGGGCAACATAGCAAGACCTCGTCTGTACAAAACAATGAAAAAAAGTAGCCAGGTGTGGTGGTGTGAGCTTGTAGACCTAGCTACTTGGAAGGCTGAGGTGGAATGATTGCCTGTGCCCAGGAGGTTGAGGCTGCTGTGAACCTTGAACATGCCACTGCACTCCAGCCTGGGCAACAGAGGAAGATCCCACCAGAAAAGAAAAGAAAGGAGAAAATGTAAATGTTGTAAATTAAGCATTTCATGAACACTGAGCAGCCACACTTGCACTCTGTACCATGCACATTTCAGTATACTTTGCCTGCCATGTGATAACAACTGTGATGGCTGGGTGCCAGTTCCTTCTCCATCACTCAGAAAACCTCAGTTAATTAGAGAAGTTAATTTTTTTTCTATAATATTTGAATTTTTTCCTGTAAGTCACTTTCCAAGAGTTCACCTGTTATCAGGAGAACCAATTAATATACCAAAGAGAAACAATTTCCTATCAGCAAGTATCCAAAGTTCAAGTAAAGAAAAAAGCATGAGAAAAGAAATCATGAATAATTTAATAATGTAGAGAGTAAATCATAATAGTTAAAAGCTTGGACTTTTCAACCTGAGTTCACGTCCCAGTTCTACCACTTAACTATATGACCTTGGGTAAGTGTCATAAATGATTGCAGCTACCTCAAAGGATTGATTTGAGTATGAAATACAAAACAAGTAAAGCATTAAGCAAAGCTCCTGACACATATTAGCCATTTGATAGGTGTTAATTATAATTATTACTAATACCCTGCAACTACTTTACTCACAATTTAGGAATAATCATAACATTTTCTTGGAAGGATGTAAGAAATCCTCCAGCCTAGTGCTTCCCAACATTTTTCACACCATAATACATGTTGAAAATTTTAAATAATAATTCTGTATACCACCATCAGGAAAGAGAAGAGGCTGCTAGATGCAGAAGGCAACTCACTTTAGAAGGAAGTCAGTATCTGGCATAATGACCTGGACATACTGGCTGTGAAATGCTGAACTAATACATGGAACACCTGACTTCTATTTACAATATGCTTTGGTGGATAAAGATGAGGATTTCAAGACTTACTCAGGAATAATTTATTTTCTTTGCCAATCTTAATTGGTAGCCAAGATCAACAGCATCAATAATTGAACTAATTTGTAAATAATATTTTATTTTGTTGGTTCTTTCCTTCCTCACCTACACAAACACTTATGTTGTTTACATAAAACCACAACTGATGTTTAAGTATGCAAAAGAATGATAACATACAAAATCCTAGGACATCTTAAAAGAAGGAAATACTCATTAGAGGTTGGAAAATGACTCTCAAACCCTGATAAATACACAAAGGGAGTATGTTTTTCTTCAACAGTTACTATTCACTCAGATATGAAATATGAAGGTCCCTTCATCTGCAGTACAAGTTGAGACTGGTGCGATGGGCAGGAGACAGTTCACAAAGGGCTTGGCAGGCAAGGCTAAAGAATTTAGGCATCACACCAAAAGCAGTGGTATAAGACTTTTACAGTAAGGAAATAACGTGATCCAGTTAGACAATCAACTTGAGAGTTCTCTTTCATTTACCATTTTAAAAGCCACAAGAGAACATCGTCATCTCCATCATAAATATTAGAAAAAATTGATAATCTAAAAAGTATATTTTTTTAGTCTATCAGAAAGCTGAGGTTGCAAGGCAACCAAGTGAACTGAATTTCAAATGGTAACAAGTCCTTCTGAGGAAAGACAGAACAGGTGAACTGTATCACAACAGACAGGGCACAAAAGGAAGAGATGGCCATCATAAAAGGGAGTAAGAATAAAACAATTAGATCTTTAACCAATTCTTAAATTTTGGGTATGAGCTAACATGACAGTTTAGAATCTCTATAAGCCTGAGGGACAAGCAGAGACCATAACCATTCATCAGCTCTTTTCCATAGGCTTCTACTGGGTGCTCATTTAGAAAGCATGAGGGCAGGAGACCTAAAAGGACTCCCCCTCACCAGTACAGGCATGCAAGTGATGAATGATTGCTATGAAGAGACAGACACAAAACATGCCAGAATCATGGACATCTCTCTCATACGAAGGAAAAGCCACATCTGAATCTAGGAGAGAAGCACGAAACCTTCCCTGGCATAGTATCAGGGAAATATACTACTGCTAGAGAAAAGATGGAAATGAAAGCAATCTGTTGTAGGGGATGGAACAGGAAATCCACACATACTAAGGACCTACTGATACAAGGCAAAAGTTCAGTTGCCGTGGAAGGTGCAGTGAGAATATTGAGAAAAATCTCACCCTGAGGCTCAGGTGCATAAGAATCTGCCTAATGTTGAGACTGGAACAAGAGAACCAAGAAAGCACTCTGTTCCCACTAGGAATCTATCACTGAATATCAAACAAGAAATAGCAGTCTACCACTGGGGGAGAAGTAAGAGAACAGGGAGAGGCACCCTCTGTGACTCAGGAGTACAGGATGTGCTGGAAGTGGATGGTTGAACAAGAACACAAACAAAAACCCTCTGGCTCACCAAGCCCCACACAAAGGTCAAGGTAATGTCATTCTACCACTCAAGGTAATCAACTGGCACAAAGAAATCGACTGGCACAATGAAAGTATCAATAGTTACAATAGAACCCAAATACCTGACTAGATTGACTTAAGTCCCAATATTAGTTGCCTGACAAAAGAGGCTGAGTCCACTTCAGAACATGTATACTATTAACCTTAGTCTCCACCATTTTTTAACTTGTAATTCCCAAAATTCAATAAAAAATACAAGATGCACACAAACAATGAGCCATCATTGATCTATAAAGGAGTCAATAAAACCAGACCCAGAAATGTTCAAATTTTGGAATTATAAAAGAAGGACTTTAAAATAGCTATGATTAAGATGTTAAATGTGAAAGTATTTTGTGGAAAACGTAGTCAACATACAAGATTGAACAAGGAATGTTGGCAGAGATATAAATACTACAAAAAAAGAAAGAAAAAGGCAAAGTCAGAAATGGAAAACGTGGTATCAGAAAAGAAGACTATCAGCAGCCTGGATACAGCAAATAAAATAATCAGTAAACCTGAAGACAGATCAACCAAAATTATCCACAAATTGGGGGAAAATAAGTGTATTTTTAAAAAATAGATTATTCCAGAAGTGCAAAAATATCAGTATCAGTAATGTAATTAGAGTCTCAGAAGAAGAGAAAGACAATGAGGAAGAAAAAATATTTGAAGAGATAATGGTTAAGAATTATCCAAAGTTAATCAAAGTCAACAAACAATACATCCAAGAGAACTTCAAGGAAGGTAAGTACAATGAAGAAAAAAAATCTAGGCATAACAGTCAAATTGCTGAAAAGTAAAAACAAAAACTTGAAGGAAAAGGAAGTTTACATACAGAGGAACAACAAGAACAAAAAAGACAACGGATATATCAGAAACTATGCGATATTCATCAAAACCAAAAGGTGGAACAATCTAAATGCCCATCAGCTGATGAATAGACAGACAAAATGGAATGTTATTCAGCTATCAAAAGGAATGAAGTGCTGATACTATAATGCAGATGAACCTCCAAAACGCTATCTTGAGTTAAAGAAGCCAAAGACAAAAGGCCACATAGTGTATAATTCCATTTATATGAAATATTCAAAATATATCAATTTAGAGACAGCAAGGTTAGTTGTCAGAGGTGTGGGAGGAGGGAGAAATGTGGAGTGCCAGCTTAAGAGTTAATAGTTGTACAGCATTGTGAATTTACTAAATGGTACTGAATTGTACACTTTAAAATAGTATATTTTTACCACAAAAAAAGAAATGGATTAAGAAAAAAATACCCTGATTTTTTCACTTTCTTTTCTCACTCGTTTTGCATTTTCAATAATGTAAACAGTGCTTTTGTTGACTTCATTGTCAGCTCTGTGTCTCAGCCAATCCTCATATCCCTAGAAAGATAAAAATAGCTATTAATCAAGCTGAGATATTAAAGTTAAAGTTGTTAATAAATTTCTATACCTCCCATAAGTCAACAGCAGAAATTTATATTTACAGTATTAATTTTAACTCCAAATGCTAAAGAGACAACACTGTACATTTTATTTTTTATTTTTTAATTTTATTTATCAATATTTTTTATTATGATAGTGTGGGGTACAGTTAAGGGTTAGGTATACAAATACATTTCGTTCAGGCACCCTGTTGATAAGAGGTGTTTCCTCGTCCCCAGACAGATATTTGCTACCGTTAATCCCATCTCCCTCCCCCGCCACCATAGTTTCCCACTACTGTCAGTCATTTTCTTATAGTATTACACTGGATGTTCAAGGTCCATTATATGAAAGAGAACATGTGATACTCGGATCTCTGTTTCTGTGCGAGGTCACTCAGTATTATAGACTCTAGTTCCATCCAGGTTGCTGTGAAATTCATGATTTTGTT
>NW_007248864.1:41457-99731 GCF_000164805.1 Carlito syrichta
CAAAGGTTAACTCCAAATGGATCAGAGACCTAAATGTAAAACCTCAAACAATAAAAACCTTAGAAAATGAAGGACATACCCTCATGGAAATTGAAACTGGCATCTAATTCCTGAACAAAACCCGAAATCCACAGGTCATAAGAGAGAAGATAGACAAGTGGGACCTTATTAAACTGACAAGCTTCTGCAAAGCCAAAGAAACCATCAAGAGAGCAGGGAGACAGCCTACCGAAAAAGTATTTGCCAACACCAGGTCTGACAAAGGCTTAACATCCTGGATCTACAAGGAACTTAAACGTGCTGAAAAGAAAAAAAACAAACAACCCCATTATAAAACACTGTACATTTTAATAGCAAAACTGACACACATCTTCAAAACACCCCTTTCAGCTGGTCCGATAGTGGGTTATCAGAACTTATTAACATTAGTGTCAAAATATCCTTTAGGTAAATAGCTTTATTATGTTAAACATTTTCTCCATTATTCGGATAAATATTAATGAAAACATAGGCATTAGAGAAAATATTCTTCATCTATGAAAGACTGATTTATTCTTCTAATTCTGCTCTTACTTAACATTAATTATATAATTATCAAATTTTTAATTTGAAAACAGATTGTACTGGATTTGTATTTTCTTTTTTCTTTTTTTTTTGAGTTGAAGTCTCACTTTGTTGCCTGGACTGGAGTACAGTGGCATGCTCCCGGCCACTGCAGCCTCGACCTGCTGGGTTCTAGCAATCCTTTCACCTCAGCCTTCCAAGTAACCGGAACTACAGGCGTGCACTACCATGCCCGGTTAATTTTGGATTTACTGTAGAGACGAGGTCTTGCCAAGTTGCCTGGGTGGGTCTCGAACCCACAGGTTCAGGCAATTCACTTGCCTCGGCCTCCCAAAGTGTTGGGATTACAGGCTGAGCCACCGAGCCTGGCCTGTATTTTCTTTTAGACACTAATCACTGAAATATGTTCTTCTGTACATATTGTAGTAGACTGCTGGAGTGACCATCTCCAAGGAATTATTGTAATTGTTCCCTACCTGCAGAGAATAGAAAAGGTAAGCTAGGATTGTTTTGCAGAGAATCTATTATAAGTTTTAGGGATCAGCAGTTAAACTTTTCAACTGACTTGGTAATAAAAAATATATACAAATTGGCTTTATTTTTTTAGAGTTAAAAGTAATTAGGGGAAGATCTAATGGTTCATTTTTTTCTTTGGGTTTTGTGTCTGGAATAGATTCAAGCCAAAAGAACTAAGGGAGGAGAATGTTCATTTGTTTGAACATGACCTCCTCTCTTTTTTATACCACTTTGACTTTTTTTCTTTGTAATAATGTCTGCTCCATTTCTAATACAACTGTTTGAAAAATCTCTTGATCACCTCTTCCCACCTTTTTTCCCCTCAGGTGCTATATTCATTCCTCTTCTGTCCCTCTTTATGACAATGCTAGGCTATCACTTCATGGGGTACATTCTGTGATCCTGGTGAAGAAGGAAAGGCCTTAACATGAACTAGCACTGGGAGTAGAATAAATTGGCAAAAACCTTTGAAAACCACACATGCTATTCTTGGAACCAACAATTTTATATTGAAGAAAATAACCCTACTTGTCTTAAAGAAAAGAACATTCCAAAAGTATTTATTTAACAACCAAACACTTGATAAAACATTCTTACAGTTCCTGGTAAGCATGATAGAAGACCAGATAGCTCCAAGAATGAAGGTGATCTTGTTGCCAATTCTGTTAAATTTTATTTTGCAAGTTTCCATGGTATCTTTTTAAAAAGCATTTTGATAAGTACTATCTAAAAGTATGTTTGTAAACAGGTCCTGTGGACTATCCCAATACATGATAAATATTGTTAATCCACCCTTTCACCTCCAGTTTTCTGTTTCCATTTTCAATTTCATCTGTAACTTTTCAAAGGTACTAGCAAACAAAATACTTCAAAGGCATGCATTGAGAAGCTGTGGCAGTTCATCCATTCCAACTAGAAACTGCAAAAAAGTCTCCTGTACTCACCACCTCTGCAGCAGCATCAGAAAAAATAATAAAGTATCTGTGCCCTTGAGTTCTCTGCTATAGGCAACAACAACAAAAAAATCCAAGAGAATGGGAATTTTTCAGACATATCACATTGAAACAAAAAATGCACATTAAAAATCCACCTCTCATTTCCTTTTTTCTGCTTTTTTATTTAATTATTTAATTTTTTATTTTAAAGATGTGGAGTACAATTCAGGGTTAAGTATACAAATGTTCATCGTTGATTAGGTGTGCACCCCCTTCCCCAAGCAGAATCCCACTACTGCCAATCCTGTCCCCCAACCCCAGAAATTTCCCACTACTGACAATCCTTATCTTTTTTTTTTGAGTTGGAGTCTCACTCTGTCACCCAGACTAGAGTGCAGTAGCCGCTCCCGGACACCGCAGCCTCGACCTGCTGGGCTCTGGCAATCCTTCTGCCTCAGCCTTCCATGTAGCTGGAACTACAGGCGCGTGCTACCACGCCCAGCTAATTTTTTGATTTATTGTAGAGATGAGGTCTCGCCAAGTTGCCCAGGCAGGTTTTGAAGCCGCGGGCTGAGGCAATCCACTCACCTCAGCCTCCCAAAGGTGCGGGATTACAGGCTGAGCCACCGAGCCCGGCTTGACAATCCTTATCTTACAGTATTACGATAATTGTTCAAGGTCCACTTATGAGTGAGAACATGTGATGCTCAGTTCTCTGTTTCTGTGGCAGATTACTCAGTATTATAGACTCTAAGTCCACCCAAGTTGCTGCAAAGTTCAAAATTTTGTACTTCTTTATGGCTGCTTAATATTCCATTTTGTATATGTACCACAGTTTTTAATCCAGTCCTCTTTTGATGGGCAGCACGGTTGGTTCCATGTTCTTGCTACTGTGAACAATGCTGCAATAAACATATGTGTGCAGGTATCTTTCTCATAGAGTGATTTGAATTCCTCTAGGTATATTCCCAGTAGGAGGATTGTGGGATCGTATGAGAGGTCGATTTTTAGATCTTTTAGGAATCGCCAAACTGTTGTCCACAGAGGCTGTGTTAGTTTACACTCTCACCAACAGTGTAGAAGTGCTCCTTTTCCCCCACATCCTCTCCAGTATCTGTTGTTTTTTGAGTTATTGATGATGCCATCCTGAATGGAGTTAGGTAGTATCTCAGTGTGATTTTAATTTGCATTTCTTTGATGACTAGTGAGGCTCAGCATTTTTTCTTGTACCTCTTGGCTCCTTGTATGTCTTCTTTTGAGAGGTGTCTATTCATATCTTTTGCCCATTTTGTAATGGGGCTGTTTGTTTTTTTTCTTTTTGGCACATTTGGATACCTTGTAGATCTTAGATGTTAGGCCTTTGTCAGACATACAGTTGGCAAATATTTTTTCCCAGTTCGTGGGTTGCCTCCCTGCTTTTTGATGGTTTCTTTGGTTTTGCAGAAGCTTGTCAGTTTGATGAGGTCCCACTTGTCTATCTTATCTCTTATGGCATGGGCACTTGGGGTTTTGATCAGGAACTGATTGCCAGTTCCAATTTCCATAAGGGTATCTTCTGCATTTTCTAAGGTTCTTAAAGTTTGAGGTTTTATGTTTAGGTCTTTGATCCATTTAGAGCTGACTTTTGTGTTTAGGGATAGGTAGGGGTCTTGTTTTAATCTTTTGCATGTGGTCAGCCAGTTTTCCCAGCACCATTTACTGAGTAGGTTCTCCTCTCCGCCATGGTTGGTGGTGGAGGCTTTGTCGAAGATGAGTTGGTTGTAAATTGAGGTTTAGATTTTGGAATCTCTATCCTGTTCCATTGGTCTATATGCCCGTTCTTCTACCAATATTAGGCTGTTTTGATTATTGTAGCTTTTTAATAGGGTTTAAAATCTGGGCATGTCATACCTTCTGCTTTGCTTTTTTTTTTTTCTGAGGATTATTTTGGCTATTAGTAGCTGTTTATGTTTCCATATGAATTCCTGTATTATTGTTTCCTGGGTCTGAGAAGAATGCTGCTGGTAATTTATTCAAAGAGTATTGCATTAAATCTGTAGATTTCCTTGGGTAGGATGGATATCTTAACAATGCTGATTTTTCCAATCCACGAGTATGGAATATTTTTCCATTTGTTTGTGTCATCTTTGATTTCTTTGAACAGTGTTTTGTAGTTTTCATTGTAAAAGTCTTTCATGTCTCTGGTTAGGAAGATGCCAAGGTATTTCATTTTTTTGTGGCTATCGTGAAGGGGATTGTGCTTTTTATTTGGATTTCTGTTTGCTTATTGTTGGTGTATAGAAATGCGACTCTCTTTTGCACATTTATTTCATACCCTGAGACTTTGCCAAAGTCCTTTTCAGTGTAAGGAGGTTTTTGACAGATTATCTTGTGTTTTTGAGGTACAGAATCATGTCCTCTGCAAAGAGGGAAAACTTAATTTTCCTCTTTTCCTATTCAGATAGCCCTGATTTTCTTCTCTTGTCTGACTGCTCTAGCTAGGACTTATAATACTATGTTGAACAAGAGGGGTGAGTGGGCATCCTTGTCTTGTTCTGGTTTTCAGGAGAAATGGTTACAATTTCTGTTTGTTTAACAGTATGTTGGCTGTGGGTTTCTCATAGATGGCTGTTACTATTTTGAGGTGTGTTCCATCCATGTCTAGATGTTTGAGGGTTTTTATCAAGAAGGGGTGCTGGATTTTATCAAAAGCTTTTTCTGCATCTAATGGTATAATCATGTGATTTTTGTCTTTACATCTGTTGATGTATTTAATTACTTTAATGGTCTTGCATCCTGGGGATGAAGCCTAATTGGTCATGGTGGATAATTTTTGAGACGTGTTGTTGGATCTGGTTTGCTAGGATCTTGTTGAGAATTTTAGCATCTATGTTCATCAAGTATACTGGCCTGTAGTTCTCTTTCTTTGTTGGATCTTTACCCGGTTTGTGTATCAATATGATGTTACCCTCATAAAATGATTTGGGGAGAGTTCCATCTTTTTCAATTGCCTGGAATACTTTCAATAGGATTGGTATCAGTTCCTCCTTGTATATTTTGTAGAACTCTGATGGAAAGTCATCTGGTCCAGGGCTTTTTTTTTAAGTAGATTTCTTATGACACAGTCAATTTCCTGGGTTGTTTTGGTTGATTTAGGGTCTCGATTTCTTCTTGTTTCAACCTGTGGAGGTTGTGTGATGTAAGAAAGTCCTCCATTTCATTTACGTTTTCTAGTTTGTTTCCATAGAGGTGTACATAGTAATCTCTGATAATCTTCTGTATTTCTTTGGGGTCAGTTGTGACTTGATCTTTTGTATTTCTCATTGTGTTTATTTGGGCTTTTTCTCTCCTTTTCTTTGTCAGTCTAGCTAGGGGTCCATCAATCTTGTATATTCTTTCAAAAAAGCAGTTTTTGGTTTCACTGATTTTTTTGTATTATATTTTTGTCTTCTATGTCCCAAATTTGGGCTTTTATTTTGGTGATCTAGATTCTTCTGCTGAAGTTAGGGTTTTGGTGGTCTTGCTTTTCCAGCTTCCTTAGGTGATTTGTTAGGCAAACTTGTGATCTTTCCATTTTCTTTATGTGTGTTTGTTCAGATATGAATTGCCCTCTTAGTACTGTTTTCATGGCATTCTAGAGGTTTTGTTAAGTTGTTTCTTAATTTTTCATTTGTTTCCACGTATCTTTTAATCTCTGTTTTGATTACTGTGTTGACCCAAGAGTTGGTTGGCATCATGGTGCTTAGTGTCCATGTCTTTGTGGATTTTGGGGGAACTTTGTTGGTTTGGATATTTATTTTTATTTTACTGTGGTCAGAAAGGGTGCAAGACAGAATTTCAATCTTATGGAATTTGTTTATGCTTGATTTACGGCCAAGGATGTGGTCGATCTTAGAGTATCATTCCATGTGGTGATGAGTAGCATGTATATTCCATGGTTGTTGGGTGGAGTGTTCTGTAGGTATCAATTAAAGACATTTGGTCAAGCATCATGTTAAGGTGCTGGATTTCCTTGTTGATTTTTTTTTGGGGGGGATGATGAGGTTCAGGATCTCCTTGTTGTTTTTTTGTCTTGATAATCTGTTTAGGGTTGTTAGTCGGGTGCTTAAGTCCCCAGCTATGATAGTGTTAGAGTCAATATCTTTTTTTAGCTTACCTAGAAGCTGCTTTATGAAAGTTGGTGCTCCTATGTTGGGTGCATATATGTTTAGGATGGATATTAGTTGTTGATGGATTGAACCTTTTATCATTATGTAGTGACCTTCCATATCTTTTTAAATTTTTGATAACTTAAAGGGTATTTTGTCTGACATTGAGATCATGACTCCTGTTTTCTTTTGTGTTTCATTTGCCTGAAATTTTGTTTCCCATCCTCTTACTTTGAGTCTGTGAGTGTCCTTTCTGGTGAGATGAGTCTCTTGGAGATGATATATTGTAGTCCCATGATATTTTATCCAATTTGCCATTCTATGTCTTTTCAGTGATGCATTCAGTACATTCACATTCAGGCTAATTATTGAGATTGAAAGAGTTTATCCATGTCATGAGGTTCTTATAGAGTCTGTTGTTGTTGCTGCTGTTTATTTGTTTGTTGTCTTTCTTTTGATTTTCAGGTTGATTCATGTGTGTTTTCAAACATTTTCCTAGATTCTTGGGAAGGACATCGTCGTTCTTTTTTTTCTATCTTCTGTGCTTATACTTTCTTAAGTGTTTCTTGTAGAGTTGGTCTAAAGGCAGCGTAAACTCTTAGAGATTGAATGTCTGGGAAGGATTTTAATTCTCCATCACTGATGAAACTTAGCTTAGCTGGATAGGTAATTCTTGGTTGAAATTGCTTATCTTTGAGAACATCAAAGGTGGGGCTCCAAGCTCTCCTAGCCTGAAGTGTGTCTGTGGATAAGTCTGCTGCTATTCTAATTGGTCTTTCCAGGTAGGTAATCCGACCTTTTCTTTTTCTGCCTTTAGAATTTTTTCTTTTATACCTACTTTGTGTAGGTGAATTACTATGTGTCTGGGACTTAGTTTTCTCATGTCATCTTGCAGGAGTTCTCTGAATCTCTTGTGTTTGAATGGTCACATCATTGATGAGATGAGGGAAGTTTTTTTGCATAATTCCATGGAGTGCTTGTTCCAGGGTGGTCTCTGTCTCCCTATCTGCCTCAGGGATTCTAATTAATCTTAGGTTTAGCCTCTTAAAATAATTGTTCATCTCAAGCCGGGTTCGGTGGCTCAGCCTGTAATCTCGCGCCTTTGGGAGGCTGAGGTGAGTGGATTGCCTGAGCCTGCGGGTTTGAGACCCGCCTGGGCAGCGAGACCTCAACTCTACAATAAATAAAAAATTAGCTGGGTGTGGTAGCACGTGCCTGTAATTCCGGCTACTTGGAAGGCTGAGACGGAAGGATCGCCAGAGGCCAGCAGGTCGAGGCTGCGGTGGCCGGGAGCGGCCACTGCACTCCAGTCTGGGTGACTGAGTGAGACTCCAACTCAAAAAATAAAAAAATAAAAAAAATAATTGTTCATCTCTTGGAGGGTTTGTTCTGTTTTTTAAGCTTCTTTTCTACGTTTCTGACAGAGTGAGACCCCAACTTTTCTTTTCTTTTTTTTTGAGTTTGATTCTTACTCTGTCACCCAGACTGGAGTGCAGTGGCCACTCCCAGCCACTGCAGCCTCAATCTGCTGGGCTCCAGCAATCCTTCCACCTCAGCCTTCCAAGTAGCTGGAACTACAGGCACGTGCTATCATGCCCAGCTACTTTTTAATTTATTGTAGAGATGAGGTCTCGCCAAGTTTCCCAGGTGGGTCTCGAACCTGCGGGCTCAGGCAATTCACTCACCTCGGCCTCCCAAAGCACTGGGATTACAGGCTGAGTCACCGAGTCCGGCCTTTTCTATGTTTTTAACAGTTTGGGTTAGTTCCATATTTTGGTCCTCAAGGTCTGAGATTCTTTCTTTTGCTTAGTTAATTCTGCTTTCCATGCTTATCAGTTTGTTGTTTATTTCATTCACTGTATTCTTTATTGCTGTTATCTCAGTTATCAACTCCTTCAATCTTTCTTTTTCTTTCCTCATTTCTATTTATTCTCTCTATTAATATCTTGATATCTGGGATTGTGGTTTGAGTCCAGTCATTCTGGGGTTTTTCATTGTTTGAGTTCTGGAGTCTATATTCTCAGTGGCTGACCTTGCATGGGTCTGTGTGAGACTCATATTCTTCCTTTGGTTTTTCTTCAATTGTATAGGTTTTCCTCCCCCCCCCCTTTTTAACCTCTTCTTTAATTCTGTTGTTCAGTGATAGGGGGATAGCTTTTTTTTCTGTTTGTTCATTCTTCTGTTCTTCCTTATGTGGATCCTTTGGTTTTGTTCAATTCTGAAGCTGGATTAGGGTGGGAGCCTGTGCTTTGTGCAGTTTTGAGATTTAATTGAGGGGGGAGCTGTGATTCAGAAGTTATCTGCAGATACCAGTATTTGCTGACAGGTGTACCAACTCCCTGGAACCCACTCCCCACTGCTTTACAATCTGTCCATGTAGCGGGGATGTCTGTTTGTCCCCTACTCGCTGCTGCTGCTGTCAAGTCTCCTACTCAGATCTGACGTGTTTGTGCCTCTTCCAGCACGGAGGAGGGGCCCCTCTCATTTCCTTTCTTGGCTGTATCTTCTAGCTGTACTCCTTCTTTTATGTTTACACCTCACACACAGATATTGAGGAGGAAAGAAGCAAATAAATTAAGAACGTGCCTTATGATAATTTTAATAGGTTTTCAATGAGAACCACATATAGACTAAATCCAAATAGGATGCTACCTACAGCATATAAATACGAAAAAGAGTTGTTCACAATGAAATGCAAACAAGCTTGGACTGAAAGGCAGGCTAAGTGTAAAGAGGCGGGAGGTGCAAAAAACCCAGAATTTATTTATTAAACATTGTATATGTATTCTTACATGTTTAAAGTTCAGTTACCTTCAAAGTACTCTCCATCTGATGCAATACACCTATTGAGATGCTTTTTCCACTGCTTAAAACAGTTCTTGAACTTGTCAATTTTGCTGCCTTTCAGTACTTCTGCCATTTTTGTTGCTTTCCATATCAGCAAAATGTTTCCCTTTGTGGAGTTTTTCATTGAGGCGACAAAAAAATGTCATTCAGGGTGAGATTGGGTGGGAAATGGGGGTCATGTAATTTTTGATCAAAAACTGCTGAACACTCAGCGTGGTGTGGGCAGGTGCATTGTCACAGTGGAAGAACTAGTCACCTGTTTGCCATAACTCAGGACGTTTCCTCCACAAATCATGACGCAACCTCTCAAAACTTCTAAATAAAAACTTTGGTTGACCATTTGATCCAGAGGAACACATTCCGAGTGGTACTATTTGTAAGGGGCCTGCCCTCCAAAAGATAATTCTGGGTTTTTTGAGGTTCCCCTCATAAATAAAAAATTTACCTGCTTGATGGCTGTAACAGTTATAACAAAGAAAAGTGGAAGTCCACTGGTAACTGGGCTAGTTGGTGTGTCTACTGTGACCTAGGTAAAGCAATTAAATTGAAAGTAAAATGAAAATGAGCCATTAACTCATAGCAGTACTTACATGCTGCAAACACATCAAACAGAAATGCACACACAACACATTCCAGCAGTAGGGAAGAATGTTAATTTTCATGAAAATAAAACCAAACCAAACAGTAGTCAGTTTAAGAAATAGTCTCAAATTCAGGCATAGTTTTCATCTCAGCTTGGTTTAACTGCATTACTGGAATATATCCCTTTATTTACCACATATTTATTGAGTACTATCCCGTCAGTCCCTATGCTATTATCATCCAGGCTCCAGAAATACTGCTTTAAAACAGGACAACAAGATCCTGCCTTCATGTAGCTAGCAGCTTACAGGGAAAACCAGTATGCAGATACTGAGATTTGAAGGGTAAATAAAAGTTAACTAGACAAAAGGAGGCTTTCTAGGCACAGCAAACAGTATATGCAAAGTCTCTAGTGTTGGGGGGAGTATGGCACTCATTAAGAAGTAAAGGAAGCCAGTGGTACTAGGCAGTATGGTGTAAGACAAGGCTGGAGAGGGAGGAAGGGGTCAAACTATGTAGGGCCCTCTAGGCCAGAGTAAGCTGTTCATTTATTATCCCACAAATAGTAAGAAATCCTCAAAGTTTCAGGCAGGGAAAGGTTACATGAACAGGACTGCATGGCAAAAAGAACAATCTCACTACCTTGTGGAAGATGAATTGGAAGGATACAAGAGAGGAGGCAGGGAGTCCATTTAAGATGCTACTGATGCAAACTAGGTGAAAGATGACAGCTTGGAGTAGGGTGGTAGCAGTAGACAAAGAAAAATGTTTCAGAAATATTTAGGAGGCAAAAATGGCAGGACTGGTAGGGAGTTAAATGTAAGTATTGATTAAAGATGTCTTCCAAGTATCTAGTTAACATGCCTGGGTAGATGGTGTCATCATTCACCGACATAGGGAATACTAAAAAAGAATTGGATTTGAGATAGGGGGATCATGAGTTCAGTCTTCTCTCACAACTCACTGATTCTCATCTCCAACTCTAGCCAGGCCTGCCCCTGTCTTACCCCTGTGTTACAAATAGAGTGTATTCTTCTGTATATACACAAAGCTTCTACATGGCTCTGTGCCTTTAGACAATACCCTCCCTACTCTTGAGACACTAGTTCAGCATTCTACTTAAGGCAAACCCCTTCTAATCCTCCAAGGCTCCATTCAGATATAATCTACTTTCCAAAGCCTTCTCAAACTTCTCCTGGGTAGAAAAAAATAATAAATTCTACTGTAACCCCACAGCATTTTACTCATGCTACTTGAATGACTTCGCTACATTAAATTAAGTGAAAACATGACTGACTGCTTTCTTAGCTATAACATAAATTTCTCAGAAACAAAAAAATTTCTCAGGATGTTCATTGTACCTGCTACCATCTTTGTTGTCGGTACTACTGTACAACACACAATAGATGCTTGGTACACGTCTGCTGAACTGAACAACAATGCAATATACTGCTCACCAAGTAGATTGTTCTTGCAAGTAGAATCATCTATGTAGTTTATTCTTTGCCTATAAGACATTTGATCATGGATCTAGAGGAGCTCCTTTTCAAAACTGTTCCATCATTCAGGATTAAAATTGTCTCTATCCCAGGTTATATCCCAGTTTGGTTTTAAGTAGTAGGGCTCAATTCAATTAGAGTATCATTAACTCAAAGCCTCAAAGTGGGTAAACAGAAGCACTTAACATCGATAAGGCATTTGAGCAATATCGCTGGGATTTTTCTGCTTCATTTAAAAAATGAAATGGGAAAAAAGGATCTTAGTAAAATTAGGAAAAAGAAACATAGTAAAATTTTCTGGGGGTAATTATGGTGAGGAAATGATTTTAATAGATTATAGACTTAAAGATGAAAGCTACAATTTAAAATATCTAAAATGTAAAAGGCAAAACAGTACAAGAAACACAGAAAAGCAGATCGATCTACTGTAAAGTTTTCACCCTTAAGTGAGTAAGTGAATGAGACAGAGTAAAACTGGTAATCAGGAAGATAAATGAGAAGTTTTCAACTAGGCTGAAACTAGTGTTTGACAAAGTAAAACTATTAGCTTAAACTATCATCCATCTTAATACATACCATTTCATTTAATGATACATAATATATATCCTTCTAGGATGAAGAAAAATATGAAATCCATGAAAGTTTAAAAGAGTGTAACAGTGAAATAAAATCTCAACAAGTCTTCCTGTAAAAGTGCCACTTTAAAAATCTTTAAAATCATGAAAATCTTAAAACATTATATTCCTACTTTAAACAGTCATATTATATTAAGCCCCTGGAATATCGTTTTTTGAAATCACAGGGCATTTGAAAGTTAGAAATGGATTGATAATTTGTTTGAGTCAATCAAGTTTTTAAAAGTTGAGTGGCTATATAGGAAGCTCTTACCTGTACGAGGAAAATGATGAGAAAATAAAAATTTGCAATTCTTCTAAACTGTTCAAACAGATTCTTTGGAAGAAAATTCCAAAGTGTATACTGTAAAGGAGGAAAAAATAACACTATGAGAAAGAAAACTTGAAAAATCTTAATTGTTATGATTGATATGGGTCCAGATTATTATATAAAGTGATATTTAGTATGTTCAACACTTTGAAACTCAAACATCACACATTCATGTATATTTAGAGTTACAGAATATAAAAACTTTTTCAGAAATAACATTTTCACTCTAAGCATTACAATAACCATCTAGTCCCATACCCTTGCCTTCCCTGACCCAATCTAAATTAGGTTCCTCATTATGTGCTTTCATATCATCCTATATATTCTATTTTGATAACATATATTATGGCAAATTACATATGTATGCATTTTAAATTAAAATTTCTCCCTCAATAAACAAAGAGTTCTAAAGAGACTGCTTATTCGTCTTATTTACTGCATTTTTCCCAATACCCAGTACAGTGCCTGGCACAAAGTAGACAATAATGATTTGGATAAAAAGGTATGAACAAATTAATTCCCTGGCTCAGCTATATTCTGAAGTCTTGATGATCATCACAGTGTAACTCGATCCCTACCAGTACCTCTCATTTCCATGACAGCCAAGAAGGTGTATGTATAACCCTGGGTCACAGAAGGCATTAACTTTAATCAACAACATACCATCCCGGGTTTTGGTAATTTGCAATAGGTAAAGGTTTCAATGCTAAATTGCACATGTGCCAAAGGAGACAACTCTTAGGCCAATAGTCAAACCATACACTTACTGATACCTGGAGCTCAAGGACTGAATCATTTAAAAGTCACCAAAAGAAGCTGGATTTTCTAGATGTTTTAAATAAGACCAGAAACTAGAAAGAAATGCTTCTTAACTGAAAAGGCTAAATTCACACTCAAAACATCTCCATCTCAATTATCTGCATAATATGTGAGAACATACCAATTAACAGGGTGACTGAAAAGCCAAAGTCGAAGACCATGACACAATATATGGGAAATTATTACTACTATTTAAAAAAGCTTATGGGCTCAAAGCTCAGAGAATCCCCAGAGAATGAAAACAAATGGAAGCAAATACATGTGGAGCAGCTTCATTACAATCAATAGCCAATTTAGAATGTCCTTCCCCAGGGTCCAAGGAAGTGACTTAGGGAGGATCATATAAAAATGAATGCAGAATTATGCATAGGTGTGCATCACTTGGAAAAAAGTCCACACTTTTCATGAGATTCCCAAGGTAGCTTGTGGCCAAAAACAAAAGCCACTGATCCTGTCACTTTGAAGCTGGCATAGTTCAGCCTAGCACTTAACTGTTCCAATTATTAAAATCAACATTCTAAAACAATAAGCCCAACTCCAACAGGCAAACAGCTGAATTTAAGGCATACTGACCGTCTGTCTCTAAAGTGTTTTTAATTAAACAAACAAGCATTAAAGAGAGTCATCTGTGGAAGCTACTGCAAAATACATCAAAAGGGAACACTTTTGTTGTTTCTAAGTCCCAATTGTTAGTTGCCCACTGTCTTAACTTATTAAATGAACTGCTTCCTTAAGGAACTCTATTGCCCTCTTCTCTCTTTTATCAGGTCATGAGCTATTCAGAACTCAGGGAGCATGTCAGAAGCCCCCTTAACATAGATGCCTTGCACGATGTTTAGTACATAGAAGAAATATTGACTAAAACTTACACCTTGGTCATTTACTCCACTGATTTAAGTAAAAGTTAAATTAAGCTTCTATCACACCTTTTTATAATAATACAAATGCAATATTTTAATGCAGACCAAGAGAAGTCCACCTTTTAGAGAGTTTTAAAATTAAAAATGAAATTGAGTTAGAGCCATATATATCAAGTTATTAAAATGAACTTGTTTATCTAAAAAGTAGACTCTCAGGCTTGGTCAGTTGCTACAAATAAAAAACAATGTTTTCTCAAGCATGACCTTCATTGCAAAAAAAATGTTAATCACCGAAAGAAAATTTGTATAACAGTTGTTTTAAACAAAATTATGAGAATTCAGTTTTTATAAGTTATTGCTCAGAGAAGTCAGTAAATGGATCTTTTATACTATTTTATCGTGCAACTATAAAATTTAAAAACAACTCAGACATCTAGAACAACACTGTACAGAAAAATGCTAGCTTTCCATGTATATGCAGTGTATTTTACATCTGCTTTGTAGTGAATTAAATAATTTATACACAAATGTGGCATCTAAAAATGCAATTATGTGTGTTCTTACTCATAAGCAGACCCTGAACACTTACCATAATACTATAAGAAAAGGATTGTCAGTAGTGAGATATTGCCGGGGTAGGCAGATGGGAGACACACAACATCAATAAGGGTACCTGATCTCAAACCAGGCAAAGTGGGGACCAAACTTTATTTGTACAATAACCACTTGTATACTTAACCCTGAGTTGTACCCTACATCTTTAAGATAAAAAAATCTTTAAAACCATAAAAAAAAATAAAAATGTAATTATGTGAAAAAGTTGCGGGTCACTGCCTTAAATATCTACCACCTAATTTAATTTGAAACTGACGTCTTATAAATTTACTAAACAACTTTCCAAATTCAGAAGAAAGACTCTGAAGTGAATCTCAGTTTTGAAAATCTATTATTTCATTTACACAAAGGAGGCCTTAGAACTTTGTTTTTACCTGTTTTGTTTTACCCAATATTTTCAATTTAGCATTAGAAGTGCTGATGAGGAAGCTAAAGCTACAAACAACTTGTTCTAATGTGTCTGCATAGCACAATGAAAGGAAAGCAGGTAAAAAATAAGTAGCAGCTATTCAAAGTAACTGACGGATGGTACTGGGAAACTATGGGGGGGAGGGGGATGGGATTAACAGTAGCAAATATCTGTCGGGGGATGGGAAAACACTTCTTATCTACAGGGTGCCTGAATGAAACGTCATTGTACACCTACCCTTAACTGTACCCCACAAAACCATAATAAAAACTACTGATTAATGAAAAAAAAAAAAAAAAAAGAAAAAAAGAAAAAAAAAAAAAGTTAGCAGCCGCCGGGCTCGGTGGCTCAGCCTGTAATCCCGTGCCTTTGGGAGGCTGAGGTGAGTGGATTGCCTGAGCCCGCGGGTTCGAGACCCGCCTGGGCAGCGAGACCTCATCTCTACAATAAATCAAAAAATCAGCCGGGCGTGGTAGCGCGCGCCTGTAATTCCGGCTACTCGGAAGGCTGAGGCGGAAGGATCGCCAGAACCCAGCAGGTTGAGGCTGCGGTGGCCGGGAGCGGCCACTGCACTCCAGTCTGGGTGACAGAGTGAGACTCCAACTCAAAAAAAAAAAAAAAGTTAGCAGCCAGTTGTGAATGAACTATCAGAATAAGCACTGTCTCTTCTATACTACTAGAAGGATTTGGATGCAATGAAAAAAACTGTAAGATTAGTTGTAAATAAGCAGCTCCATCTTGAGCTAACTGTTCATTAAATTATTCTATCCATGTTATTATCAATTCTCCTTGAAGCAGGCCAGTTTTGAGCATCACAGTTGTCTACTTTCATTTTTATTACCAATGCCACACAGAACTTTCCCTTTTTCAAAGTATTGTCCTTTCCACCATAAATTCAAATGGAAGAGAAAAAGAAGTTACCACAAAATAATTGGATCAGGATTTAGTAACTTTAAAAAGGCTCCTTCAGATAGATAGATAAGAGTGAGACAAAGGGAAGTTTAATAAATTCTATGTATGATTCTGATTTTCAAAATGAGGGAAAATGTTCAGGTAATTTTAGGTTTGAAATTATAATTCAAGATATTTTTACACACAGGAATACCAAACTAAACTTTAGGCATACCTTCAAAAAAAGTTAGTTTGACCTCACTAATTATCCTACTGAATGGCCTTCAAGACGAGGTTCAGAGTTTTTAAAGAAAAAAACAAACTATAGAACAGATAAATAGGATGGAACTAAAGATCTTAAAAATCCAAGCAGGGTACAATCAATGCTCTTTTTGCTAAAAAAGGGAATTTCCACAATCTGTACTAGCTACAAAATTCTAGTAATTTCTGAAGTCCCTGCAAGGTAGTAGGAAGATGAGTTTTTCTAAAGAATTTATGTTCCCAGGAGAAAAAGAAAACACGAATTTTACAAGTAAATAAAATTTAAAGTAGGTCAAAGTATTTGTATTTAGTGTTCCCTGCATTAACAACATTTACAATGTTAGTGCTACACTGACATTACTGATTGTATTTGTTTGTTTGTTTTTTTGAGTTGGGATCTCACTCTGTCGCCCAGACTGGAGTGCAGTGGCCGCTCCCGGCCACTGCAGCCTCGACCTGCTGGTCTCCGGCGATCCTTCCGCCTCAGCCTTCCAAGTAGCTGGAACTACAGGCACGCGCTACCACACCTGGCTAATTTTTTGATTTATTGTAGAGATTCTGAGTGCCACCACACCTGGCTAATTTGTTTTATTATTTATTGTAGTTTTTAAGGAAGGGCAAAATTCCGTGTTTCAGGTCTTAAGTGCTTGTAAACATGGAATGAACCAAATGTCACCAACACTTTATCTCTGCCTTGCCAGGAAGCATGAGAAATGAGGAAAATCAAGATCTGTTCCATGTTACAAGAGATGACAGTGGGCCAGCCATCTTCCGCATAGCACCTAGCCTGTATAGTCAGAGGTAAAGATTAGCAAATTAATGCTTGTAGAATGTGCTACCACTGGGTATTAGGAAGTATAAGAAGTGTTTTCACATATGGAGTATCAGCTGCATTTCACCAATGAGGACACTCAGAGATTACTTTGGCCAAGGTAACATAGTTAGCAAATGGTTGGGCCAGGATTTAAACACAGGTGTTCAGACTTCCAGGCCACTGCCCTTAGTGCTACACTATGCTGAAGTAAGAAGATTATTCAAATAGTTACACAGCTGCAGTGATTTAATTCTTAACAGGTCACAAGCCCAGCCTGCACTGAGCAGAAGCAGAATGCACCATTTAGGAGACAGCACCCTTCAAGTGAATGCCAATCATTTATATCCTAGTCTGGCCATTTAAGGGTAACTTAAAAAGCTCTGCAAAAGTAAATGATTCCTACTTTTAGCACACTTTAAGGTTTAAAGTAATATGCATAACCAACAGGCACTGTGAATCATAATGGAAGTCAAGTAAATGATCTTTCATCTATAACAAGACAGTGATGGTTTTTTAAGAAAATAAACTGCCTGTCAGAGGAGTAATTATCATAATTGGAATATAATTTGTATAAATGTACATCCATGTATGCATATACAAATGTACCAGTGTCCTCAGGAACGTAAAAATAAGTGTATTATCTGATTCACTATATGAAAATCTATTGTTTTTAAAAAAACAACTTACCTTAGATGAGACTATTCTATTATCACAAAATCTTTGTGCAATGTAAGCTTCTGTTTCTGAAACTGGATGGTTGCCAACAAACACTGTGCGTGTACCAACTCGTTTCTCTTCTCCAGCACACTGACCAAGAGAAAGAGGAAAAGAATAAATTTTTCATCACATTTCTCCATGCTTATACCACCGAGCTCAGAATTCTTATCTAAGCATGTTTGGTTATAATCTGGGAAGAAAGTAGTAGGGAGAGGAGAAAACCTAGTTAGGAAATTCAAAACCCACTAAGCTTTTATTGACCTAGTAAAGATAAATAAAAGTGTTGCTTGAACCAACTGTTCAGAGGCAAACTATGCAATTCTAAAATGATTAAAGAAAATATCCTAGAGAAACAATATTTTTACTGCCCGTCATTTTTCTTTCATCCACAGCCCAAATGAATCTCAAGCATCATCTTCACAGCAACCTTAACCTAACACTAACCCTCAAAAATTCAAGAGAATCTGTCAAAAACCTGCTTGTACTGATAAAAGACTTTGGCAAAGTCTCAGAGTACAAAAGAAATGTGAAAAAGACAGTTGCATTCCTATACACCAACGACAAGCAGACAGAGATCCAAATTAAAAGTACAAACCCATTCACAATAGCCACCAAAAAAATGAAATACCTCGGCATCTTCCTAACCAGAGAAGTGAAAGAACTTTACAATGAGAACTACAAAACACTGTTCAAAAAAATCCAAGAAGACACAAACAAATGGAAAAATATTCCATGCTCATGGATAGGAAGAAACAGCATTGTTAAGATGTCCATCCTACCCAAGACAATCTACAGATTCAACACAATATCCATTACATTACCAACATCATTCTTCTCAGACCTAGAAACGACAAAACAGAAATTCATATGGAAACATAAACGACCATGAATAGCCAAAACAATCCTTAGCAAAAGAAACAAAGCAGGAGGTAGCACACTTCCAGTCTTCAAACTTTACTATAAGGCTACAGTAATCAAAACAGTATGGTATTGGTACAAGAACAGGAACGTAGACCAATGTTACAGGATAGAGATTCCAGAAGCAAAGCCTCAATTTCTCAACCAACTCATCTTTGTTAAAGCCTCCAACAACAACCACTGGGGAGAGGAGAACCTATTCAGTACATGGTACTGGGAAAACTGGCTGACCACATGCAGAAGATTGAAACAGGACCCCTAGCTATAACCATACACACACACACACACACACACACACACACACACACACACACACACACACACACAACTGTAAACGAATCAAAGGCCTAAACATAAAACCTCAAACTATAAGAATCTTAGAAAACACAGGAGACACCCTTATGGAAAATGGAACTGGGAACCAATTCCTATTCAAACCCCTAAATGCCCATACCTTAAGAAATAAGATAGACAAATGGGATCTCATCGAATTAACGGGCTTTTCTGCAAAGCCAAAGAAACCATCAAGAGAGCAGGAAGACAGACCACAGAATGGGAAAAAAATATTCGCCAACTGTATATCTGGCAAAGGCCTAACATCTAGGATCTACAAGGGAAATCAAATGTGCAGAAAGGAAAAAAAACAAACAGCTCCATTCAAAAGTGGGCAAAAGACATGAATAGACACTTCTCAAAAGAAGATATATGGGCAGCCAACAGACACATGAAAAAGTGCTCAGCCTCACTCATCATCAGAGAAATGCAAATCAAAACCACACTGAAATACTAGCTACACCCAGTAAGAATGGCCATCATTCATAAAATAACAACAGATGCTGGTGAGGATACAGAGAGAAAGGAACGCTTCTATACTACTGGTAGAAATGCAAACTAGTACAACCTCTTTGGAAGGCAGTGTGGCGATTTCTCAAAGATCTAGAAATTGACCTTCCATATGACCCAGCAATTCCCTATTGGGAATATATCTGAGGAACTCAAATCATTCTACAAAAAAGATACCTGCACACATATGTTTGATGCAGCTCTATTCACAATAGGAAAAACATGGAAACAACCATGTTGTCCATCGAAGCTGAACTGGATTAAAAAAACATATACAAAATGGAATATTATGCAGCCATAAAGAAGGACAAACATAAGGACTTCACAGCAACTTGGATGGATTTCGAGTCTATCATACTCAGTGATCTATCACAGAAACAAAGAACAGAGTACCATATGTTTTCACTCATAAGCAGACCTTGAACAATTATCATAATGCTGTAGGAAAGGGATTGGCAAACTGGGAATCCTTAGTGGGAAACTGTCAGGGGAGGAGGGGATGGGATTGGTAGTAGAGGGAAACTGCTAGGGGAGGGAGGGGCATACCTCTTCAACAAGGGTACCTGCATAATCAATGTTTGTATACCTAACCCTGAAGTATACCCCACATCTTTAAAATAAAAAAAGAAATAAAAAAAATTACTTATAAGTGTACAAGTCAGAAATAGAATGGCTGCCACTATTAATGGAATGATCAACTATTTCCACAAAAAATAATTATTTGGTTTTACAGGAAAGAGTTTCTTTTGCAGTCTCTCAGAACCTATTATAAAGTTCATTTCACACAATATATTTCTAATGTTCCCTTTACATTAAAGTAGATTCACTGAATCTATAAGTTCCAAGGTTGGGCTCTATTTTACCTCACCCTTTAATTTTTACTGAGATTTCACTCTTCTCTTAAATCAAGATAATATACTTTCTTATATAAATTTGGGATAGTCTCCTTTGATGGTACTATATTACCATGTCTGAGACTACCACATATTTAAGCCAAAGGAAGTATGACAGAAACCAATATCCATTTTTATATTTACTTTGTTTTTTTAAAAATATAATTCTCCAACCTAAAATGTTTTAATATATGCAGCCACAAATATTTTCCTTCCTTTCAATGATCTATTTAAAGGTCAACGATATAAATCCCCACCCAAAAATAATCAATTAAAGGAGGACTACTTAGAACTTGCAAAGTCTTCCAAATGTCTATAATGTTTGAATGTATTCCAGTCTAAATTTGTGCACCTTATGTAGATATATGGAAAATTATTTCTTAGTTTAAAAAATAAACATCACCCCCAAGGTACAGATAAAACCTGTCTGCCTTGACATTTTCATTTAAGCTTATAAAATAATTGTTTTGCCTTTGAAATTTGTAGGGGCCAGGCTCGGTGGCTCAGCCTGTAATCCTGCGCCTTTGGGAGGCTGAGGCGAGTGGATTGCCTGAGCCCGCGGGTTTGAGACCTGCCTGGGCAGCTGAGACCTCGTCTCTACAATAAATCAAAAAATCAGCCGGGCGTGGTAGCACATGCCTGTAATTCCGGCTACTTGGAAGGCTGAGGCGGAAGGATCGCTGGAGCCCAGCAGGTAAGGCTGCAGTGGCCGGGAGCGGCCACTGCACTCCAGTCTGGGTGACCGAGTGAGACTCCAACTCAAAAAAAAAAAAAAAAAGAAATTTGTAGGGAATCATTCAAAAAGTAATAGGGATAAATTGCACTAGGAGAGAGAGATTTAGGAGATATATATAGAGAGTATTTTCTGGAAAGCTACCCTGACATGGGCTCAGGGAATTTGTGGGATCCCTAGAGACCTGGAAGATATCAGTAAGTATCTGTGCAGGATAGCTTAGCTATTTACCAGCCTACCCAAAGGCAAGACATTAGAAAAACTGATTGTCAAAGGTCCTTTCCATGCTAAGACTAAATAATTTGCAGGTAAATTTTCAAACAGTTTCTGGAAACCCATAAACAATATCTTTACCAGGTGGAAAGTAGCTTTGATTTAGGCGCTGGTTTCTCTATTTGTGACTGTAATATACAGAATCTGATAGAGCTTACTGATAACATCACTAAATTTTCCTTAATATCCATTTTGGAAAATTTAAAGTGAATGCACCTACCAGACGCATATTTTATTTGGCTTCACCCCTACTCCCACTCTCTGTTGCAGGGTAAGGCCTTTCTGTGATCTCCACAACAGACCTGACCCTTATAATTTACCACTTTGAATTACAGAAAATGTCAAGTCCATATATACACTGCAATTTGCTGTTTGGTTTTCCACATAAGCAAGAAGTAATTATAAACGTAACTATCTTTTATGCAAGTTCTTGAGCCATTCTACAAGTGGAAAAGGGGAAGAGGCAAAGGAGGAAGAGTGTCAGTGAAGCAAGATGTTTCCTGCACTGTCAATATAGATTTCCCCCCTAAATTAGATGTGGTCACTAAGTAACTTAAAAATGAACTATTACTTTTCCAATTCTGAATTGTCTTCTACATTCTTCTGTGCCAGAAAACAAAAGGAAGGGAAAAGCATAATGCAATTTTTGAACCACATGATATTTTTATGAATTCCCTGCAGTTAATCAGCATTTACAGTTTTACTAAGAGCTTTCCCCATACATTATCTATCTGATCTCTTTTGAATAAGGCCTGAGTGACCTCTCTATTAAATTGGAGAAAATGGATTTAAATTACCATGTGGGTTTGAGGTTGTGTGTATGCAGATCCTAGCAGTGATTGTTGTTAGATGACAACCTAGACACAGAAAGAAACTGCAGAACGTGCACTCCTGAGCATTTTTCAAAAAAGCACAATCTCTTTAGCCCAGACAGGTTTAGCTTTGGAAGTGCCTGAGGACTGGGGGTAGGATCATATGAAGTAGATGATTTTTCCAAGCTTGTTTCATCCTAAAATCTGATGAACATGCAATCTCTGGTGGGATTTCCTACAATGGCATAATGCTGTTTGGTTCACATAAAAAAATAGCAATACTGAACTCACGTGTAAATTCATTGTAATTTTCCACTTGCTGCCAATATAGTGTTAAAACGTAGTTCCTATGATTTTGAATAATGTAGGTGCTTTTGCCAAAGCAGGGAAACTCTAAGTAGAAATCATAAAAAAGTTTCCCATTTGGATGGCATACAATGTAGTCCGGAGCAGTAGTGTATGATTCTTGTCACCTCATAATGAATTGTAATTCATTAGGAGTCCATCCTGTGCTGAACTGCTCTCCATCCAAATGTCCCTAAACAACATTTTAAAAAACTTAAAAGCCGGGCTCGGTGGCTCAGCCTGTAATCCCGCACCTTTGGGAGGCTGAGGTGAGTGGACTGCTTGAGCCCGCGGGTTCGAGATCTGCCTGGTCAGGCGAGACCTCATCTCTACAATAAAATAAAAAAATTAGCCGGGCGTGGTAGCACGCGCCTATAATTCCGGCTACTCAGAAGGCTGAGGCGGAAGGATCGCCGGAGCCCAGCAGGTCGAGGCTGCGGTGGCCAGGAACGGCCACTGCACTCCAGTCTGGGCGACAAGAGTGAGACTCTAACTCAAAAAAAAAATAAATAAATAAAATAAATAAAATAAAAAAAACTTAAAATATGCTGGCATCGACTCTATTTTAATGACATATCACACACTACATATAAAGTATAGAAAATATTTTAAAATATGCTTATAATATAGGAACAAAGAAATCAATGTAAATTTATTCCTCAAGATAAAAATCATCCTTTTGTGGGAATGCTCATCGTGGGACTGTAAACTAATTCAACCTCTATGGAAAACAGTATGGAGATTTCTCAAATAACCAAAAATAGAATTACCCTTTGACTCAGCAATCTCACTTACTAAGGATCTACCCAAAAGAAAACAAATCACTATATAAAAAAGAAACCTGTATTCATACGTTCATTGCAGCACTATTCACAAAAGCAAAATCATGGAACCAATGTAAGTGCCCACCAACGATTGACTGGATAAAGAACATGTGGTATACATACGCTATAATGACTAAACTAATAGACGATGGGGACATCAATAAGGTGGGGAGGGAGATTAGGCTTCAGAAATTACTTATTGGGTACAATATTGACCATGTGGAGAATGGGCCACTTGAGACCCAATCTCCACCACTATACACTATGTCCCTGTAACAAACATGCATTTGTACCCCCACTGAATCTGAAATTTAAAAAAACCTTTTGTACTCTTGATTTATACCTTCACAGTATAAACTGAATATGGTATGAATGAATGAATAAATGTATGAATAAATAAGTAATTTATACCCAAAATAACCGCTTAATAAAAATATAAGAGAAGGATGGGTGTGGTGGCTCCTGCCTGTAATTCCAGAACTTTGAGAGGCTGAGGTGAGGGATTGTTTGAGTCCAGGAATTCAAGACAAGTCTGGGCAACATAGCAAGAACTCATCTCTACAAGAAAAATCAGAAAATTAGGCATGGGGGCGCACACCTGTAGTCCCAGCTACTCATGAGGCTGAAGCAAGAGAATCACCTGAGTCCATGGGGTCAAGGCTGTAGTGACCCATGATCCATGCCACTGGGATCCAACCTAGGTGACAGAGTAAGATACCAATGCAAAACAAAGCAAAGCAAAACAAAGCAAAAAACCTAACAGAGTAAAATAGTACTCTCTCATTCAAGTGGTATCAACTTATAAGCCTTTGTCTTTGCTAGTCACAAAAAAATGAAATGCCACTGGAAGCATATTTTGTTTCTTGATGTCCTCTGGCCCAATGACTAGATAAGAACTAAAGAAAAATAGAGACTTTGATAACAGACTATCACTATAAAATCTGACACAGGATCTGAAACAAAGTCTACCTCTCCATCCTTTCCAGATGCTGGAAGACTTAAATTTATCATTTAGCCATAGGTTTGTGATTCTTAATCATGGTCACACATTGGCTTTTAAACACAGCACTGATGGCTGGATCTTTTTTTTTTTTTTTTTTTGAGTTGGAGTCTCACTCTGTCACCCAGACTGGAGTGCAGTGACCGCTCCCGGCCACCGCAGCCTCGACCTGCTGGACTCCAGCGATCCTTCTGCCTCAGCCTTCCAAGTAGCTGGAACTACAGGTGCACGCTACCATGCCCGGCTAATTTTTTGATTTACTGTAGAGATGAGGTCTCACCAAGTTGCCCAGGCGGGTCTCGAACCCGTGGGCTCAGGCAATCCACTCACCTCAGCCTCCCAAGGTGCGGGATTACAGGCTGAGCCACCAAGCCCGGCTGATGTCTGGATCTTTTATTTTAATATTTAATTTTTCTGGGAGCTCCTCAGGTGACAATTTTAATTTGCAATCAGGGCTAAGAATTACTGTCACAGACTCTCTTTTCCATCAATTATTTCCCTTAACTAACATCCTACAAGTTTTTAGTATGCCAGTCATACTCTTGTACCTTTTCTTTAAGTAATTAAAATAATTTAAACAATTTGCTTTTCAATGGATAAAAATACAAATAACCCTCAAATAGTGTCCTTGTCAACCATTTTAAGCTGCTTACAAAATGAGATTCTCCTTCAATACTTCATTTTGCATGTGGTTAATCCCCCACCAATTATTCAGATAATTGATAATGAATATTACAGGCCCAATATAATGCAAAACCACCTGGGTTATCAGCAAATACTCTTAACTGATACAATCCCTGGCGAGAATAGCATTGTTTTTACTGGTCATCAAACTACTCTGTGAGTTCCTACAGCAAATGAAATTTTGCTCAAAAATGAACACAAAATCCTTATTAAATCTAAAGACTTGGCGATGACTTAAAACTGTTCTCCACACCCCAGCCCAAAGTTATTTTTTTCGCTGAAGGAGTATTTTTTAACAGCATAATGTCTTTAAAAGGTCAAAAGAACTCAAAATTGAAAGATAGAGCAGTTCATCAAAATTTCAGACATCTATTAAAAGGTTCCTAAAAGCCAGCATTTCCATACTAGGGTGGGAGGGGAGGTGGTGTGCGGGGAGGAGAGCAACTACAGTGGCAGGGAACACTTCCAGTGTATTAAGCTTCTTGGTTAAAATCGCTACAATGTATTCAGTGGTCAAATTGCTGACATTTCCAAGCCTAGTTCATTATGATAATCCAAGATGAATAATCTTGATGTGTAATTTGCAGCCATAACTCAAAAATGATCCTTAAAATTGCACTTTTCAGATTTTGCTTTTACTGCGACTTCTTAAGTGATTAAGTTTTCTCTCCCTCTTTGGCCAGAGGAAGTGAAGCAAGACTGACAGGACATTTTGGGCTGGTTTCCCTTTAAAGCTTAATTATGGTCATATTAACTGAAATTCTCAAACACCTGAACAAAAGACAACTGAATATACAAAGTTAATCCCTAGACACAAAGATTGTCTCTAATTAGGCATTATCCAATGGCAGCACATTTACTAGAAGAAAAACTGCTGAAGGAAATTGATATTAAGCCTCACACAAACACCTAAATCAGCAAGCACACAGTTTAAGAAAAAGCACTGATCATGAGGATTTGAATAAGAACAATGACTTGTTTGGAAACTCAGAGTTGGACTTTCATTATCTCAATGTGATTCACAGAGCCTTTTAATTTCAACAGGGGCAATCTAATCTAAATGCTCCCAGTGACCCCTTGATCCCACTCCAAGAACTTCAAGGCTACAGAAATGGTGGCTCTAAAGAATAAAATACACATTTCTTACAGGATAGCTAAGGAAGAGTTGATGGATCAAAAATGTTGTAAGCATTTTGTAATTCAAGATTCTAATAGAAATTTTAAAAAATGAATCAGAGGTTCTTCCATTAATAGAAATTTACCTGAGATTCTCAAAAATCCTACAGGGTTTCAGCAGCTCAATTCTCCTAGTTTAACAGAATCTTTCCTAATGAAGAGTCTGACAATATGCACAAAAATTTAATTAGCAAAACTACAGAGGTCTCAGAAGTTAACTTTCACTTTCACACCACCCATATCTACACACCACCTTTCACTTAACAAATTAAAGACTCTAAATAGGGAGGTATTTAACTTCTAAAGATAGAAGCAGTTGGGTTGACTGACAATCCATCTAACCGTTTATGATTGTCCTCAGGAAATGGATAAAAATACACATGCAAATAAAAAGCAAGAATAAAGAAGTCCACAAGACCGCAAAGCCCAACCTGGCTGAAAAGAGAAAAAATATATATATAGGTTACAAACCTCAGAGGCTGGAGAGAAAGATGGAACTATTTGCATACTGACATGCGGAAATTTGCTAACACAATGGCAGCTAAATCACGGAAAGAATGCTGCAGATTATAAAGCAACTTGTACCAACCCCTGCGATCCTTGTAAAGTTTCCCAGAATTTGGGAAAAGAGCCAACTGTAGCTTGCCTAGTTCATGTACTTTCATGGGAGGCAGCAAAGGAAGCATTAAAAGACTTGATCTATTCCTTAAAATTTTGAAGCAGCATTCTGGTGACCTGGGCTTCATTATTTTATCATTTCAAATCTGTTTGTTACTGTTCTCCAAAGACCTGATTGGCCTCTGTAAGTTTTGTATTTTAAAGTATCATTATTTTAAAATTATCAGTATCTTACACCACACAGTATTTTCTTATCTTGGGAAGTTCTTTTCTAATTCCTGCCTACAATAAATGGACCATGATAAAAAGTGGGTCTAAACAATAAACTTCTGAGGAAAGTTCAATTGAACTTTTAGTTGTAGGCAGGTAAACAGTTTAAGAGGAAGAGACATAATCTAGGTATTTACTACAATATACTGAGTTTCCTCACCTGAAGAAAGTGACTATAATACCATAGAGTGAAACTTAAAAAATGTGCCCAAAAATATATGAAAGGCCTAACCAGATGGGTTTCTGTGGAAAGGTCTCTCAGGGATGAAATAGTTTTCTCACTATTTAGAGATATCATAGGTAAGAAAGTTATGTCTCAGCAGCAAACAGTAATATCCAACAATTGCGATGAAAAAACCACTGGGTATTGGGGGAAATGCCTTTACCAATATTATTACCTAGAAGAGAAAAATTATCATCCAAAAATTACTTTCTAGATCACTAGAGAAGAATTTTTATTACAGTGTAAGAAGAGATAAGAAACTCTGGCTGGAGCTAAAGAAATAAGTATTGTAAAAGAGGTGCCTGATGACCTGAACAGAGTTTTATTTCCTATTTCAGTGATAGCATCATTATTCTAAAAGTGAGTAAGTTTTCTAAAAAGATCTACCAGTCCAAACATAAGTTAGAGCAAGTCCAATAAAACTAATGAATGCATTTTCCAGGTAAATTGTTAAATATCATACACAAAGCAAACTGGCTTTAAAAACATGCAAGTTTTAAATGTAATTAGTTGAAATAGCAAACTCAGACTACATCTTTTTATTTTTTAACATCCCCAACAAAAGAAATACTAAATTGCAAGTTTCCATTGTGAAGCACGGCTTGGTTGAATGAGCAAAGAAAGTGGAGGGAGAAGGACTCTGAGTTCTGACTCATGAAAGGTAGCCACTTCTTCAGTGAAGCATCACCACCTTTCAATTTAATCATGACAACACTACCAACTTCTCTGCTCAATGTATAACGTCTTAAAGAAAATTCGGCACTCCATCTGAAAACTTGAATGGAGAGGATCATAGACATGGTGGTCATCAGGATGGGAAAGCTGACAACCATATCTGCAAGTCTGATACATGCATCGATAAATGTACATGCAGCCAAAGAAGAGGAATCCAAAAAGCAGCTAGTGAAACCAGAGCACCTTCCCATATATACTGCACCACCTCTCCAGTCTAAATAGGTTAAAGAGCAGGCTGGGTCATTTACAAATGGGCTTTGCTTCCATCCATACTGTAACGGGTCATTATATTGTCTGGTACAAGAGTGTTTATGTCTTTGTGAAAAATAGGATAATGGATACAGTACAATTTGAAAAAGATGCATATGTCTATCTGAAGAACCTTCCTCGAAATTTTCTTCTGAAAATAGGAGTGAGTACAGTTTCAGTACTGGCAGGCTTGGTTTCAGCAAGAAAAGGTTATAGGTTTAAGAATATTACTTATTCTCTGGGACTGGCTACTTTAGGAGCAACTGTCTGCTACCCAGTTCAGTCAATAATAATTGCTAAGGTAACCAGGAAAAAGACATATGCTTCAAGCCAGCAAATTTATGAAGCAGTTAAATCACTGTGGATGAGAAATAACAAAAAAGAGTCACTCCCCAAACCTAAAGAAAAAACTAAGCAAAATACCTGCAAAATCATATCCCGAAATACTCAGTGCCTTTGCCAAAAGAACTCAGCTCTGAAACAAAGACCAAATCAAACTCTATAAACACAGTTTATGCCTGACCCCAAGTTCATGAATCACAGGCAGTCCCACCCAGAAGATGTAGATATGTACAGCACTAAAAGCTGAAGTAGATATGTAGATATGTACAGCACTAAAAGCTGAAGCACAGAAAACTACAAGATATGTGAAGCTGCAAATAACGATTTAAAAAATCATGTATTAGGTAAATGACACATAGGATAAAACTTAAATCAAGTTTTTCCCTTTCATCTCTAAATGTAGTTTGACCAATCATATAAGTGATTAAAACACAAGCTGTGAAAGCAATCCAAACAATATTAAATTATTGATCAGAAGACACAGGTAGAAGTATTAGGTTACATTTGATGACTTTTAAGGATATATATTTTAAAAATAAAATGAAGATATGGACACCAATTAAATTAAAATCTGAAAATACAAAATAAGTCTATTCTTGAAAAAAAAGCATCCTTCCTATAGGTGAAGGCTTTCAGGGCAAAATTTGGAGGGGACAGGAGAAGCAAGAAATACATGACCCTGGGAAATATTATTTCTACCTTTCTTTTTTTTTCTCCCCATGAGACTGGGTGAAAATTGTTTAGGTAGTTGAGTCTCAATTTCCTTATCTGTAAAATAAAGTCATATAAACTAAAAGACTGCTTACAGTAGGGTTAACAAAACACCCAAACATCACTTTAAATGACTCTATTCAGCTGGGCTCTGTAGCTCAGCCTGTAATCCCACACTTTGGGAGGCTGAGGTGAGTGGATTGCCTGAGCCCGCGGGTTCGAGGCCCGCCTGGGCAACTTGGCAAGATCGCCTCTCTATCAGCCGGGCGTGGTAGCGCGCACCTGTAATTCCGGCTATTTGTAAGGCTGAGGTGGAAGGGTCACCGGAGCCCAGCAGGTCGAGTCTGCGGTGGCCGGGAGCGGCCACTGCACTCCAGTCTGGGCGACAGAGTGAGACTCCAACTCAAAATAAATAAATAAATGACTCTAGTCACATGAACAAAGGATAAGTTTTGCAGATATAAACCAACTATGGGAATATTGACTCCAGCAGTTGAGCCAGCACAGACTTAGGCAATGTACTCAATACAATCCAGGTATAAAAATTTTATTTAAAGCAGACAAGTTTCTGGCTTTACATAAGAGGTATAGGCAATTCTGATGCATCCCTGCCCAAAAGGGCTGGATGAGTGATGGTCCACTGGCAGAGTGCTTGGTTTTGAAAACACTGTTCTTTAACATGCCCAAAGAGAACTAAAGTTGGCGCGTGGGGGTGGGGGCACGTGGTGGGGGGGGTGGCGGCGCATGTTTGACGGCAATCAAGAGCCAATTGAGGAGCCCCTGGAGGCCTGTTGTCCGTAACATATGCCATTAGTTCTTTGGAACAGTTGATCTTACACCCTGGTAGTAAAATTAGGAATCCACTTCTTCCTTTGTGGCAGAGCACAGTCACTTGAGAATTGTACTTAAATTACTGACATTGTCTCTGAATCATGTCTTCCCCCTCCCCAAATCTTTGGAATCAAAGCTGCTGTACACTATAAAGATTGGGGGCTACTATAAATATCACAGGTGATCTGATTATAATTATTCCTAAAACTCGCTTAAAAGAGACTATAGAAATTAGCAAGACATTTGAGTACAATGTATAACTTTTAGTATATTGAAACACAGAAAGAAGAGCACAACAAATAAATATTCAGTAATGCCTAATGTATAAATAAAAATTATATAAATTCTTAAATTTTACTTGCCAACTAGGAATGCCACAGTATGATGAGCTGGAAAGAATATCAGAATGTCACACTCAATGTTTCCCAAACTGCATTACATAGAACAAGTTAATAATGAGGTTCCTCCTGGATATTCACAATGCATACTCACACAATAAAAACTCTAAAAAGTCTTGAGGAAACCTCTTTAAGTTTGTGTAAGTCTGCATTTCCCAAAATTATTTTACGATAGAACTCTTTTTACCCCCAAAGAAAATTCAGTGGCATCACATTGTGTACAACATGGTTTTGGGCAATGCTACTTTACCTCATCCAAAATGTCTGAACACCCAAGGTTGCATCTATGCTAGAGTCTATTGGTAGGGAAAACAATAGTAGTCACAGTCAGCTATACTGGCAAAACATTCAAGGGTATGAAGTAAGACAGTTGTTATATTTGTGACAATTTCTATTCCTATATGCCAAAAGTAGACAAATAAAATTAAGTATGTGGCCATGATCCCAGGTGGGTGCTTTTGTTTTTAAAGCTTAATTAAAAGAGACAAGAAACCAGAAGATCTTGGTTCTAATCACCTTCTACTACCAATTGGTCTGTGTGTGTCTTGGGGAAGTCCTGGTTTTTGTTATATGTAAATTGGAGGGGGTTTGACTAAATAAACTGGTCTGAAAGGATGCAGAGGAATCGGGGCCAGATCTTCTAGCAATAAAACTTGAAATGCGGCTTTGAATGTCGCATCATCTGCCACCTGTTTCAGCCTAGTCCCATAAAAAAAAACAAACAATTCAAGAACTCAAGAACCGGGAAGAGATTACCTATTTAAAGATAAAGAATAGCTTACTAACAAATACAGAGGATAAGATAGTATGTGTGGGATAAAATTTTTTTGCAGGTTTCAAAGCAGAAAAGGAGGGAAAAATAAACGAAACTTTATGAAAAGTCACAAAGACCAGGGAAAGGGTCCTGTACCAATGCCTTGTTGTAAACACTTAAGTACAAACTGACTAGATTAAATTCCTTCAGGGTGATACTTCTGGTACACTAGAAGGTACATTGGTTCTTTCAGGCTTTAAAGATACCTATTTAAAGCATCACAGGGACAATTTATTTATGGCAACCTTTAAATATAAAAAAAAATGCGTGTCTTCTCAAATGTGCCTGTTACCCAAGGGAAACTGTTTAGTCCTCTGATAAAACAGAGTGAAATTCATGTCCCCACACCCAAGGTACAAACAACTGCAAGTTAAAACAGGTTAGGATTAGCTGCCATAAGGGTAATTTTCAAAAATAATAAGCCACTTAGAATAACACACATTTTTGCTGTAAAAAGAAAACACACATAGAGATAAAAAGCATGTGTATGCAAATGTGTTCATGAAAGAATTTTTATTAAAGTAGATACATTCAAAATGTATGACTTCACAAAAACACCACTCACCCTAAATCCCCAACCGCCTGCCCTCAAACCAAACAATTTTCCACAGATCAAATGTTTCTTAACAAATAGGTCAAACAGTAGACGTTCTATACAAGTATAAGACTGAAAATAGCAATGGGATATTTCTAAAGCACACATAGGGATTGGCATCTAGAACAATTACAAGAATTTACAGCCAACATTTAAAATTACCTAGGAAGTTTTAAACAGGAAAAATGCTTTCAGTTAAATCATGAAACAGCACAGTGGCTGTAGGTCTCTTCGTTAAGTAATTGTTGCTCAGTGGCACGCAAGCAGATTAGTCATGACCAGTGCTCAATAATTAAATGTTCATAAAGACTCAATTCTTCTGAGTGTGATGCATTTCACTCCACATTATCATAAAAAGCATGTGTATGCAAATGTGTTAATGTGTTTCTATGTCCATTCTTACTCTACTTTGTAAACTCAGATACGTTGCAAAACTGTCTAAACATTGACAGACAGAAATAGGTTATATGAGTTAAGGACAGAAAGATGACAAACCCCAATGGAATACAGACATTCTTCAAAGGCTAGAAATTAAAGTACATTTGCAATTTTAGCATTATCAATGAGGGCCAATTAATGGTGTACTGACAGTCCAATAGCTTGGGTAAGCAGGCAATTCTGCAAATGGTCTTACAGTGTACCTGAGTGTTCTAAGATGTTTTGCTCATGTTCCAGCTTGGCTTCTAGTCACTTACTACAAGCAGATACAACTCCTTCTTGTGTCCTGGGCCCAGTTAAACTAAAAATAGGTGGAGGAATAAAGAGAAAATGGAAAGAAGAAGGATAGAAATACAAGTGTGTCACACCAAAAGAAAACTGCCTATAATGAGAACATTCTACTACAAGGCTGCATTGGGTTTCCTCATCATTCTTAGTGCAACTCTCAAAATACACCTGCAATAGAAGTTTTAAAATGCTTTAACCAACACATATATTTAGAAAGAAGAAACTTCCACAACAACAACAACAACAACAACAAGACAAGTTTTGACAAGGATGTGGAGAAATTGGAACCCTCAAACATTGATGGTGGGAATGTACAATGGTTCAGCTGCTGTGGGAAACAGTTTGGTGGTTCATCAAAAGATTAAACATAGAATTACTATATGTTCAAGCAATTCTACTCCTAAGAAGAGACCCAAGGAATTAAAAACAGGTATTCAGACAAAAACTTGTACATGAATATTCATACTAGCACTAGGTGAAAACAACCCAAATGTCTATATTGATTAATCCACACAATGAAATATTACTCAGCTATAAAAAGGAATAAAGTGCTGATATGTTCTACAATGTGACAATGTGGGTGAACCTCAAAATGTTATGCTAAGTGAAGGAAGCCAGACATAAAAGACAACATATTATACATGTATTGTATACATATTATATAATTCCATCATATAAAACATGCAGAATAGGTAAATCCACAAAAACAAAAAGCAAATTGGTGGTTGTCAAGAGCTAGGGAGAGGAGAGAATGGGAAGCAACTGCTTAATAAGGATAGAGTTTTCTTTTTGGTTGATAAAAATGTTCTGGAACTAGGTAAGAGTTGCTGGTTGCATGAAATTTGAATGTATCAAATGCCAATAAATTGTTCATTTTACAATGGCTAATTTTATGTTACATGAATAACTGCAATGAAAAAAGTATGCCCCTCTAATAGCATATCACAAGGTAAAGCTGATAGTATAGCTGATAAATCCATTCATCCAATATTTATTGAGCTCCAACTAAGTGCAAGGTACTGGAGCTATGAGTGATGAATAAAAACAGACATAGTGAAACTGCCCCAACTTCCCCATAGAATTAATGGCTATAGTTTTTGAGTTTTTAAAAATAAGCATTACAATTGGCCCTCCATGTTTTAAAGCTTGAAACCTACACTTGTCTCTTCTGAGTTCTTTTCTCAGGAAACCTACCCTTAAGCCGGAAGCATCAAGGAACTGAGACTCATCAGATCACTGCATCCAGACAATGAGATGCCAGATTCTTGTGTTTACCAACTCTTCTTCCTTACCCCCTCACCTTAACCTGTTTTTTATATTCCTGCCCCACTATTTAAATATAAACCTCTGACTTCAGTGGGATGGGGTCATTTTTTTTTGAGCCAGTGTCTCTGTCACCCAGAATGGAGTGCAATGGCATAATCACGGCTCCTGTAGCCTCGACCTCCTGGGCTTGGGAGATCCTTCCACCTCAGCCTCCCAAGTAGCTGGGACTACAGGCACACACCACCATGCCCAACTATTTGTTTTTTAATTTTTATAGAGACATGGTTTCTCTACGTTGTCCAGGCTGCTCTCTAACTCCTGAGCTCAAGCAATCCTCCTGTCTCGACCTCCCAAAGTGCCAGAATCACAGGCGTGAGCCACCATGCCTGGCCAGGAGATAGTTTTGAGAATGAATCTCTTGGTCTCCTTGGTTGATATACTCTAAATAAAAAGACTTCGTTCCTGTCAATACTCATATCTCAGTGTTTGGCTTACTGTGCAGCAAGCCACAGGACCCTGGCAGAACCCCAGTCACTTTGGTAACTATAGTCTCTGCTTTCAAGGAGCTTAGAAAGAAGAGAGAAAGACTGAACATTTATCAAATGCTCATACAATCAATCATAAGTGCCAAGATTGATACCTGCACAGTACTCTCAGGGTTAACAATCATGTACAACTCAACAATCACATTCAACACAAACCTGATCATACTGTTCCTTTGGCCCCTGCATAAAAAGGTTGACCACTGATCTTAAAACTGAAAATTAAAATCCTTACTCTGACCTGCAAGGTTTTGCACATAGTCTGGTCTCTTCCTCCTATCTGTCTAACTTCATCTTGCCTTAAGCATCTCTACTTTTTGTTCTCTGCTATAGTTCATTGGCCTTCTTTCCATTCCAGTGTACCTCAGTCCCTTTCCTGTCCCTGGACTTCTACTGCTTCTCTCAGCATAGACTACTCTTCCCTCTTTACCTACTTATAATCATCTCTTCAGTTTTGTCAACCATCAATTTTTCACCAAGCCATTTCTGATGGCAACTGAAATGAAGACAGATCAGTAACTTGTTATCCAAAAATCTATGGCTGGTACAGAGAATTTATAATGAGCAAAAGCAAAGCATGAAGAAAATCTCAATTCAGCTTCTCAAAAAGCTGTAACTCTCAAGTTTCCCCTAAAGTCTCCTCAAACATACCTGTCAACATTTACCCAAAGAAATTCATTGTGAATTATCTGAATTTGCAGAAAATGCTTTTTAAAAAATCCAAACTTCTGACTAGTTTCAGTAAAAATAAGGCAGTGATTGTGACAATAAGAACTTTGTATAGTCTACTGTGACACTTTAGCTCATTAAACAAAGTTTAATGTGAATGGTTATTATGATGTCTTGTTACTTGATTTTATGCATACTTCAGACAATTTTATCCTCAGATTCATTATTTCTAGCTGATTAAACAGTTTATTAAAAATTGTGGTTACGGTTATTTCTATTTTTTAAAAAAAGTCAGGCTGTAGGCCAGAAATATAATCCCCAATGTAATATTGTTTCTGTGAAGAAAATCAGATTACATAGACATATTACTTTGACTTACAGGAAATTTTCCATGAACACATCCTGCTATAAAATACAAACACAAGTTGTAAAAGGTTTTTAGGAGGGCCCATCACCTGCAGTTAGTGTGCATCATAAAACAAAGGATGGGACCAAAGCAAACACAATTCAAATCAGCCAGCCTTGTGCTGGTCTCTTTTCAAGTTTACCTCATTTAATAATTATAATCTGAAGCAGTGTATTTTCCACAGCATTGATTTCTCTGCAAGCAGAGCAGAGAGAATTATTACTAATCTATATAAAGTCGCACTCAAAAAGACTCTGCCAAAGCTCTCAAAGGACATTTATACAATATAACATTATCTCTGTGCTTTTTGGGACATGATAATAAATTACATTTTTAAGAATAACATCTCAATGTTTAATAGATATTATTTGTTAGTAACACTAGTAACAAAACTTGCACAAATGTTTACTAATAAATGTCTTATCTGAGTTCTATCCTGAGTTATTTTTTTTTTTTTTTGAGTTGTTGTCTCACTCTGTCGCCCAGACTGGAATGCATTGGCCGCTCCCAGCCACTGCAGCCTTGACTGCTGTGCTCCGGCGATCCTTCCGCCTCAGCCTTCCAAGTAGTTGGAACTACAGGCGCGCACTCCCATGCCTGGCTGATTTTTGATTTATTGTAGAGATGAGGTCTCACCAAGTTGCCCAGGCGGGTCTCGAACCCGCGGGCTCAGGCAATCCACTCACCTCAGCCTCCCAAGGCGTGGGATTACAGGCTGAGCCACCGAGCCCGGCTTATCCTGAGTTCTTATCTACCACTATTTCTTAGATGGTTGTCCCCAGGACACTATTGAGTAATTAATTCAAAATCTAGATACTCTACTCCAAGTAGAAAACAAGACTTGTCTCAGTAGTTTTCATCAACAACTCTTAATGTTTATAAATGCAAAATGCTACTTTGTGGGGTGTATCTAAATCCTATTAAGATAAAAGAATTGTTTCTACTTGGTCACAGCAAATACCTCCTCCTATGAAAGAACCTCCTACAGTGTGGGGTGGGGCAGGGAAGGAAGACTATAGTTTGATATAGTTGTTGTTACAATGGGTTGGAAAGGAAAGCTATTTTTTCAAATGAAATTCCAAATGAGAATACTAAAACTACTGAACAATCAAGAGCTGCAGAGCGGTAAGGAAAACCTTCCGTTTCATTGATATTAAAAAAAACAAAAACAAAAAACAAGCAAGCAAATTTTCTCACTTTGGCTTTTGCTATCCCTCCACTGAATCTTTTGTAAAAAAAAAACAACCAAAAAAAACCTTGAATACATAAGTGGTATATTTCAATCACAATGATTTCTACTTCCAAATTTTTTGGCACCCTGGAATACCAGAAAAGGCAATAAATAATGGAGTTTTAAAAACATTACACATACATACACATCTTGTTCTGGAGTTGAGAAACAATGGAATGTAGAAAGATGATTTTTAAATAAGTTATTTCCCTAAGGAAAATCATTATTTTTTTTCCTAGTCCCCCTAGTTAATTATGTTCCTGGGACTAGGAAAGTATCATGTAGTAACTCAAAGAAGATGGGCCTATAGCTCTCTAGGGCTCCACTTATCTTGCCTTGTCGGGTCCAAAGTGCATGAGCAGGTTTTAAATTCCATATCCTCTATGTGCCCTCCAAGGCTACCAATCTTCCCTTTGCCAACTGATATCCAACAGCTCTCCCCCTCTTCTTCCACTCTTTCACCTTTTGTCATTGTGGAAAGTCATCAGTTGGCAAGTAGGCGCAGACTAGGGTGAAGCCCAATCACTTCCCTCCTTTCACCTGTACTCTATCTCTCACTAAAACACAAGGAGGGCATCAGTGAAGGATGTATATAAATATATTTGCAGCACCCTGCTAAGTAAACACAGAGGAAGAAAGGAATAAGGGTTGCTAAATTCCAGAGGCTGACTGGGGCCAGGTGGAGTTAATCTAAAACTTCCAGGAGATTAATTTATCTGAGCCTTAGGTAATTTTGGCCTCTGTTACCCAGAATACTCTCAAATTAGTTTTAAAATATGTTGTATATTTCACATGTTTCGTGCTCCAAAGCTAGAGTTTGCATACAATGCCACGGTAATTTTATTTTCAGTTATATACTGTGCTTGGTTTCAGAGCTACTCTGACCTTTTCCAGTCATTCTAACTCCATTTTCCACTAGTAGTCCCCGGCAAGAATGTTCCTGCTCTCACCAAACTGATCTACTTCATTTTCTCTCCAAGTATCTCAGTTTATTCCCAACTGCTGTTCTCTTGGACTGGAATTGCCTGCATAAGTCTCCTTGAAAGTAAACTGAAAGTTCAACTAATGCCAAATTCAGCAGCTTAATTAAGAGTCCCTGTAACATATGGAAAGCTGCCGATACATAAAATTGGCAACCCCTTACAGACTGACTTCCCCTCAAGGTGATCAGTCAGTGATTCTTGAAGCTCTGTATCTTATTCTCGTAGTATATGAATAGAGTTTTCTTCCTCAGTAATGACAAGCAACACCTAAGTGTCTGCTATAAGCAGATGAATTCTGTAGATGGACAGATGGAAACATGAATGGATAGAAGAATTACAAACATGGTTCATTCCTTTGACTAAACCAGTCTGGTTCCAAAATCACAGTATTATTTAGAGTTATTTGAGATAACCAAGAATCATCAAACTATGATCTGAGATGAGAATATAATATGATAAAGAATAGAGTCTCAATGTTTAAATGTCACATCAATATTTTCTAATGAGTGTACTCTTGCTAAAAAATCAGAGGTGCCGGGCACGGTGGCTCACACCTATAATCCGAGCACTTTGGGAGCCCAAGATGAGAGGACTGCCTGAGCCCATGGGTTCGAGACCAGCCTGGGCAACTTGGTGAGACCTCACCTCTACAATTAAAACAAAAATATTTTTTAAAAAATCAGAGGTACTCTGACATTTTCAATTTTAATGGCCTTCTTTCAGAAAGCATGGTAATTACCAGGTTGTTTTGAAGTGGTCACATAAGGGATGATGAAGAAGAGAGGATCATGTTGACTTTGTGTATGATTTCTGGAGCCAGATATCTGGGTTCAAATCTTGGTCCTGCCATTTACTAGCTACATGACTTGGGGAAAGTTCCTTAACCACATGATGTCTCAGTTTTCCCACCAGTCTAAGTGAGGATAATGATGTAGATGAATTATTTTAAAGTGATTTTGAAACAGTATTTTCATATAGTAAACACTCAAAAAATGTTAGCTATTGTTACACAGCACAATGGAATAGCAAATTCCTTTGCAGCCAATAATCTGTTGCTTCTGACAGATACAAAAAATTGATGTCCATTTCAAAAATATGAACCTAATACAAATAATTGAATACATATACAGAGCTATTACACTTGAAATTCAGTGGGCACAAATGAAATCAACATGAACATTTTTATAACTAAAATAAGAACAGATACAATCTTTGTGAAATAGAAGCAGAGAGAAAGCTAACAAAATCAAAATGACTATGAACAGCGCTTTAAATGAACTATGCTACACTAACTGGATAACAATTAGCATATGAACAAAAGAACAGTACATTGTGACTTTACTCAAGACTTCAATGGAACATTCAAAAATACTCGCAAAATGGAAAAGAAAAACAACTTCAAAAGGCTCCCCAAAGGTTATAATAAATGACTCAGTTTAGGGATGAGTAGTTGTAGAGAGTGGACAGCTTTAGGTAGGCACTAGGCTGAAAGCAGAAATAAACAGCATGTGTAATCAAATTTACACAACTGATTTACCATATCAAGTGACTGCAATACCTGCAATGTAGGGAAGGCTAGGTGCCTGCAGTAAGAGGAAAGCACATACACAGGCATGCAATAGGAAGAAACCTCCCATCCTGCACTGGTAGCATCCTAACTAAAGGGAAGACAGTGGTCAGAGAAGCGTACAACTCTGAACAAAGAGGAACACAGATTTAGAACTGGAAGTAGCTGGCCTTAGACATTCACCTTCACTTACTATTCTTTCCAAATCAAATCAAATAATCTTTACGTAGGGACCTAAGTATTTGTGATATCCCCTAAACCAAAGGCCTATCCCATTTTACTGAAATTTTTCTTTTTGAGTTGGAGTCTCACTCTGTGGCCCAGACTGGACTGCCGTGGCATACTCCCAGCCACCGCAGTCTCGACCTGCTGGGCTACGGTTAGCCTTCAGCCTCAGCCTTCCAAGTAGTCGGAACTATAGGCGCGCACTACCATGACTGACTAATTTTTTTTATTTATTGTAGAGACGAGGTCTCGCCAAGTTGCCTGGGTGGGTCTCGAACCCATGGGCTCAGGCAAGCCACTTGCCTCAGCCTCCCAAAATGCTGGGATTACAGGCTGAGCCACCAAGCCCAGCCTATTTTTTTTTTTATTATAAAGATGTGGGGTACAATTCAGGGTTAGGTATACAAACGTTGAAATAAATATTTAAAGAGCATGAAATGAGCCAGGTACAGTGATAAGTATCATTCCTTTGCTAAATCGGGAATCTTATTTAATCAGAAAACCAACTCCAGATCTCGGTTCCCCCTCTCTAAGTCTCAGTTTTTCCTTTCATAAAATGTAGGAGTTGAATGAGAAGGTTCCTGTTGGTATCCAATATTCTAAAGATTTACCAAAAATTTACCAAGTTAGTATCCTGAAGAAGGAATGTTCAAAATGATAAAATTAACATAAGCAGTGATTTACTTTTTTAAAGGACAGAGCTGGGCTCGGTGGCTCAGCCTGTAATCCCGTGCCTTTGGGAGGCTGAGGTGAGTGGATTGCCTGAGTCCGCGGGTTCGAGACCCGCCTGGGCAGGCGAGACCTCATCTCTACAATAAAATCAAAAAAATTAGCCGGGCATGGTAGCGCATGCCTGTAATTCCGGCTACTCGGAAGGCTGAGGCGGAAGGATCGCCAGAGCCCAGCAGGTCAAGGCTGCGGTGGCCGGGAGCGGCCACTGCACTCCAGTATGGGCGACAGAGTGAGACTCCAATTCAAAAAAAAAAAAAAAGGACAGATGGTTAGGTAAAGGGATTGTGACTGACATTAGGTTCTGGTGGACACACTTGTCTGCCTTTCCCTCAGTTTTTCTAGTGCACCTCACCTCCCAGGGGCTGAACCCATCCTTTTCTCCCATCACTGATGAGCCTCAGGCCCAAGGAAATTTCGCTCTGCTTTGGGAACCAAAAACTTCTCTAGTCAGCTCAAAACTGGCTTCCAGCTAGTGCCCCAGCACTAGCTTGCCTTGTTAAAATGCTACCTCCCTAAGCAGCAGTGGCCCTGTGTTTGATTTTAGTGACCAGAGGGCAATGTGAAACAGAAGTAAATCAGAAACTGTTCTGAAACTTTTGGTAAAAAAAAAAAGATAAAGAAACCGCTTTTTCATTGCTGTATTTATAAACAGCAAATGTTTAAAGTAATTTATTTTTAATATAAGAAGTCAGTGATTTTTAAAAGAAAAAATATAAGGGAATAAATGTAGGGGTGGAGCAGTGAGATGAATCTGAATATAGTTCACATACTTAGGTGAGTAGAGAAAATGAAGAGACCTTCATGCTAGGTATAAGTTACATTAATTCGAGTATCAAACATTGAAGTACTTAAGTTTACATATTAAAGGCAACATTTTAATAGTAGTCCTGTATTTATCTTTAGGAACTAATATATTGATTCCTAATTCTATTTAAAGCCCAAGGTAGGCTTTCCCAAATAACCGTTCTTGACAAGAGAACTCTGGCTAATTCTCTGCTTTTCTCATTTTTCATCATTATTACTACTAAAACTTAAAAAAAAATTGGAATCACTTTTAAAACACACTTATGCTTACCAAATACTGTGCCATTCTTTTTTGATATGTCTGAATGAATTCGCTTTAGGAATAATTAAGTTCAAGAAACTGCCACAGCAAGAGGAAAGTTGTAGACCACTATAGAGATTGCTCAGATTGTTTTGTGGGGATCTCTATCTCATAAAATTCATCATGGATCTTCTGGTTTTACAGTGATTCTTCAAAAATAAGTTTGTATATATTCATATTTAAAAGTGTATATAGTAAAGAATCATGCATTGCTTGACTTTGAGAAATAGGACCTCTTCCATGAACCCAGGTAACCTCTGGCTATTAACCAGTATGTTATATAACAAACTGGAATAAGCTTTGCTAAGAGTTTTCGATTTTCCTAATGTGCACTTGTTTTCAACCTAGTGAACACTAAATTTCCTTCCTAAATATAATTTTCACTCGCAAAGAATTTCTAAACAGCTAAATTATAAGACTTTATGGTGTCAGTGGCTATAAATCTCAGTAATTATCATCTCTGGACTTGGTTTAGAGGACTGGAGTCTATCTGATAATCAGGATTAAAGAGCTAATCAAAAACGGCTTTGTAAGTGTTTAAGTAAGGTTAGGTTAGCAATTGTCCACAGCATAAGTATGCAATTCACTGTGTGACTTTGAAGGATTTACTGTACTTTTGCCACTGTTCTTTTTTATTCTCTTTATAAATAAATAAGCCAATAAGTAGATGAATAAACACCAAACCACCCATATGGTATAGTGAAAGCAGGATTTGGACTCTAATGGTGATCATAAAATACTATGAAGAAATGCCTTCATTCACTCCTAGGAATACACACTTAAAATTTAAAAGTAGCAAAAAGCAAGCATGTTATAAGTAAGAATTTTGGCTCCATTTCTAAAATAGCATCTTCGTTGTTATAGTATATGTTTCTGCACAAAGCAGACTAACATTGGTTAGGATAAACATTAGGGTTTGAAGTAGGAAGCACATAACCTAGAACTCTAATAAGGCTCAGACACAGACAGTATCTGCCGAAGGAAAGGGTTGGTGAAAACAATTGTCAGGTACTCCTGTGGCACTCTGGATTCCTCACATGGCATTTACCAAAAATGCCTTTACAAAACAAACAAAAAAATGGAACTCAAAGGACAATTCTAACAACATCTACTCATGACTATCATTTAACTGTCCATCTTCATCCTCTTATTGTTCTGTTTCTTTTTTCCACCTCATATACATGACTTAACTATTCTCCTTCCCTCCTTCTCTCCCAATCCATTGATTAAATGATGTCCTATAGAACCCGTCATCCTTGTGAATCAAACTGTCTACATCAATAACATCAGAAACCCTTCCCTACAACTACCCACATTCCCTGAGACTTGGCTCTCCTCTGAAGACTCTTTCCCCTGTGAACCTTTTATGTACATCTCTGAGGGTTAAGAGTCAGCTTCCTTTTACTTCCCCCTTGTTTAAGCAGTCCATTAATCCAACCTCATGACATCACCTCTTTAGGCTCACATCATCTGGAGATATCAGCTTTTACCCATCTTCATCATAGTCATTTATACACCTGGACATTTCTCCATTCATTTGGGTCACTGGTGGCCTCTCCATCCCATCTCCTGCCATCGTCTGATGAAATTTTAATGTCAATCTCAAACTATAAGAACCTTAGAAAATGCAGAAGACACCCTTAGGAAATTGGAACTGGCAACCAATTCCTGATGAAAACCCCAAGTGCCCATGCCATAAGAGATAAGATAGACAAGCAGGACCTCATTAGACTGACAAACTTCTGCAAAGCAAAATAAACCATCAAGAGAGCAGGGAGACAGCCCACAGAATGGGAAAATATATTTGCCAACTGTTTGTCTAACAAATGTCTAACAGCCAGGATCTACAAGGAGCTCTCATGTGCCAAAAGTAAAACAAACAAACAAACAACCCCATTACAAAGTGGGCAAAAGAAATGAATAGACACTTCTCAAAAGAAGACATACAAGCAGCCAACAGATACAAGAAACAATACTCAGCCTCACTAGTCATCAAAGAAATGCAAGTTAAAACCACACTGAGATACCACCTAACTCCAGTCAGGATGGCCATTATCAGTAACTCAAAAAACAACAGATGTTAGACAGGATGGGAGGGGCACGCTTCTACATTGTTTGGTGGGAGTGTAAACTAATATAACCTCTAAGGAAAACAGTTTGGCGATTCCTAAAAGATCTAAAAATCCACCTTCTATATGGCCCTGCAATCCCCCTAACTGGGGATATACCCGGAGGAACTCAAATCACTCTATGAAAAAGATACCTGCACACACATGTTTATTGCAGCATTGTTCACAATAGCAAAACATGGAACCAACCGTGCTGCCCATTGAAAGAGGATTGGATTTTTAAAATGTGGTATATATACACGATGTAATATTACACAGCCATAAAGAAGGACAAAATTATGAACTTCATAGCAACTTGGATAGACTTAGAATCTATAATACTGAGTGAGCTATCACAGAAACAAAGAACTGAGTATCACATGATCTCACTCATAAGCGGACCTTGAACAATTATTGTAATACTATAAGAAAAGGATTGGCAGTAGTGGGAAACTTCTGGGGGAAACAAGATTGGCAGTAGTGGGAATCTGATGGAGGGGCGCCTCATCAACCAGGGTACCTGCATAATGAACATTTGTATACCTAACCCTGAATTGTACCCCACATCTTTAAAATAGAAAAGGAAATAAATAAATGAATAACATCATACAAAATGTGGAGAATGCTACCATATTAGACCCAAGGAACAGGTAAGACAGGTAAGTGGTGGCTGACAACATAACATAATAATGGAGCACATGACATCTTCAGTCAGATGACAGAGATTCCAAATCCACCACTAACACTTTCTGGCCAGGCCACTTAGAACATGTGTTATATTTCTTGGAGCCTCATTTTCCAAATCAGAAAGAATTATTGTTAAACCTAAACAAGATATGAATGCAAAATGTTAAAACAGTGCTTCCAAATAGAGTACTTTCAGTAAATGTTAGATGCTGAGTTTAGTTAATACTGTTGCCAATGTTGCTGTCTTTTCCAGATTAAATGCTTAAAATATAAAAAAAAAAGAAATGTTAATGTCCATATTAACCACCCACTCCCTAGTGTCTCATAGTTCTTGGGTTTCCTTATCTCTAGTGACCTTTACTATCCCTTGTCATCTCTATTTGGTCACTAATTGACATTGACCAGAGACTTTGAAACTTGGCTTTCTGTCTTGTTCTTTAAGCCAACTCTTGCCATGGTACTTGGAAATTCTATCATCTATATGGATTCTCCCCCATCCAGAAAAGTAGATACAAAAGTCCCCAAACTCCTTTGCTTTAAGGATCTTCACCTCTGCTCTACTTCAGTCAACTACTCTATGGTGAGATACTAGGATATCTTATCACCTACTGCTTCATCCCTGACACCTCAACAATAGCCATCTCTCATTTCTCAGCTCTTTCATTCCCACTACATTAGCTTTTTAAGACTTCTCTTCTCTTTTAAATTTGTTTTTTAGAGATCAGGCGTCACTAAGTTGCCCAGATTACAGTGCAGTGGCTGGTTATTCACAGGCCTGATCATCATACACTACAGTCTTGAACATCTGAGCTCAAGTAATCCCCCCAAGTCAACCTCCTAAGTAGTGAAACTACAGACACACATCAGCCTACCCAGCTAAAAATCTCTACTCTCTTAATCCTACCCCCAGTTTCTCAAAGTCATGACCTGCACTTTCCCTATGGTGTTGAATACCATATTCACTTGTAAAACCTGTTCTCTCACCATCCCTCTCAATTTCTTTCCAACCTGGCTTTTTATCATAATTGGCCTATTTACAAAGCCATAAATGTAGGACCTATCTCAGAAACTGCTTTATTCATTTCTGCATTGTAGGAAGCTGAGCAGGGTTTTGGTAAAACCACACTAATGTGAAAACTGATATCATTACAAATTCCTCAGTGCCACTCCACAAACCTCCCACTTATACTTGTTCATCTCACTCTACACTTACCCTAAATGCCCATTTCAAAGTTTCATGATTCTCAAGTCCCCAACCACAATTCTCTCATATGGCTGACCTTGCTCCTACGTACCTTAGAAAATCAGGGTCATAGAGGGTACATTCTCTCACAAAGCCCTGTGCATGCAAATCAGCTCTTTCCTTTCAGTTTGAGATCTTTCCTTCAATTCAAGACTGACAAAGAGCTTCCACCCATGTCCTTGATCACCCATCTTCCCATCTTTTTTGTACCAATAATGATCCCATCTCCCCTATAGTGTCAGCCATTTTATCTCTGTTCTCTATCTCCCCATGTTTCCTTAACTTAAACACATTTAAGTACATCTTTTCTTAAAAAAATAAAATAAAATTTTCTTGACAATGTACTCTCTTTCTAGCCTTTTCTCCCCCTGCCCTCAATAGGCCCAGTATACAGTGATATACTTTAAGGCAGAAATTTTGTTTGTTTTGTTCTCTAGTATACCACTAACCGCTAGAGCATTGCCTGGCACATAGCAAGAGCTCAATAAATAATATAAATGACTAATCTCCTCAAAATAATATACTATCTCTAATTCCTCACCTCTTCTTCACTCTTTCAGCCCCTATCTCTGTAAGCTGGTCCCTGGTCCCAAACTCCCAGAATTCTAACTTGCCAAATCCAGTAGATAGTTTCCAGTCTTTACCTTACTTAACCTCTCTACGGTTTCAATATTCCCTCCAAAACTCATGTTGAAATTTAACTGACACTGTGACAGTATTAAGTGGTGAGACTACAACTCTTAAGAGGTGATTATGATGAGGACTCAGAAGGAGAGAAGAGCTGTAGGGTAAGTCTGAAACTTCTGAGGGATTTCTTAAATGGGTGTGATCAGAATGTTGGTAGATATGTGAACGATAAAGGCCATTCTGATGAGGTCTCTGATGGAAAAGAGGAATATCTTATTGTAAACTGGAGTAAAGGCCATCCTTGTTCTGTAGTGGCAAAGAACTCAATGGAATTGTTTCCACGTCCTAGGGCTTTATGGAAGGCAGAATTTAAGAGCAATGACCTAATGAACTAGGATATCAGATGGAAAAATTTCCAAGCAAAACATCCAAAGAGTTTTGTGGCTACTTTTAACCATACATATAGTAAGATGTGAGAAGAAAGAACTTAAAGACAGAATTCATAATTAAAAGAGAAGCAGAACAGAAAGATTCCAAAAATGTTCAACTTGGTCATGTAAAGAATGAAAAGCATGTTCAGGAGAGTAAGCCAGGGGATGTTTCCAGGCAATCTCTGCTAGCCAAATTATTACTAATAAAAAGGATCATCAAGACAATGAAAGAAAGACTCCCAAAGGAATTTCAGAGACCTTTGATGCTGCCCCAGCTATCACAGGCCCAGAGCACTAGGAGGGCAGAATGGTTTGCAGCAGCAGTATCCAACCTTTTTGGCATCAGGGATCAGTTTCATGAAAGACAATTTTTCCTTGGACAGGGTGGGCGGGGGGTGATTTGGGGATGATTCAAGGACATTACATTTATTGTGCACTTTACTTCTAGATCCCTCGCATACACACAGTTCACAATAGGGTTCAGGTTCCTATGAGAATCTAATGCTGCCATTAATCTGACAGAAGGTAGAGCTAAGGCAGTAATGTGAGCAACAGGGAGAGGCTGTAAATACAGAAGAAGCTTTGCTTACTCGTCACTCACCTCCTGGTGTGTGGTCTGGTAGGGAGGAGGGCCTGCACAGACTCACTGCCCAGAGTCTCTGCTCCTAGTATTCCAGCACAGCACTGCATGGCAGCCCCAGCCATGGTTCAAGGGGGCCCGGGTGTGGAACAACCTGCTACTCCAAGTGGTAAACCTTGGTGGTGGCTATATGGAGCTAATTCTGCAGCATGCAGAATGCAAGAACTGTGGGGCATGGCTTCCTCCACTTAGATTTCAAAGGATGTTCAAAGCACCCACTAGAAAAGTGCCAACTGCAAATGTAGGGTCAGAGCCCCCACAGAGTCCACATTAGGTCAACGGTTAGTGAAGACATAGGAGTGAGACAACTCCCAAGACCCCAGAATTACAGAGTTACCAGCTTACAGTGTCAGCCTGGAAGAGCTGCAGGTATGAGTCTCCAACAGTGAGAATTGCTGGGTAGACTGAACCCAACAAAGTCATAGGGGCAGGGCTGCCTGAGGCCTTGGGAGTCCATCTCCACCTCTGTGTGCCCGAGATGCAGGGCATGTAAACAATTTTTCTCTAGCTTGAAGACTTAATGTTTTCCCTGAAGGGTTTGACTTATTTGGGACCAATTTCCCTTTTCTTCTTGCTTAGGAGTGGGAATGTCATACCATTGTATTTTGGAAGCACATAACTTGTCAATGTCACAGCTCACAGCTGGAAAGGAATTGACCTCAGTATGAACCATGCTTTAAGCCTCATTTTGGACTTTTGATGCTGGGTTGAGTTAAAAATTTGGGAGCCAGTAAGATTGAATGAATGTATTTTGTCTTTGAGAAGAATATGAATTTTAGGGCATCAGGGGCAGAATGCTATAGTTTTTTTTCTTTTTTCACTTTTTAATTAATCAAATGATATAAAACAACCATCATTCTGTAAATGCCCAAGCACCCAGCTGGTCCTCTCACCCCAATGTCACACCCTCCTCAGCCTCTTCCCCAGTCCTGGTCTTCCTCCTTCTCAGACCTAGCCTAGGGAGAGAGTTCCAGAGGAGGCTGGGACAGAACTGGAGGCAAGAAGGGAGAGCAGTGGACAGACAGCTGCAGTTAGGGTTGGGGAAAGAGATTAGGAGGGGGTAACTTCTTAAAGACCCTATTTAGTACCAAATATCCAGCCATGTTCCCAATCCCAACTTAAGATCATTTCCCACACCCAGTGTCTCTCTGTCCTCCCTCCACTACCAAATCCCTTGGCCCTTACATCACATTTATTCTTCCAGCATCCCTCAGCGTCCATTCATGACTCGACTCACCCCCTGGGCCTCCCTCTGGTGGGGACTCCCAGACCCATAAGCTCCACAGAGCACTGAGGACGGAAGTAGAATGCAATAGTTTAAATGCCCCTCCAAATCTCAAGCTGAAATTTAATTGCCACTATGATAGTATTAAGAGGCAGGATAAGCACTGATAAGAGATAGGGTCATAAGGCTCCACCCTCAAGAATGGGTTGATATTGTTATAAAAATAAATTTGGGGTCTCCTCTTGTTCTTGCCCTCTCTTGCCCTTTTACCTTCCACCACAGCATGACACAGCAAGAAGGCCCCCAGAAGATGCAAGTCCTTTGACTTTGAACTTCTGAACCTTCAAGAACTGTAAAAGTAACTTCTTTTTCATTATCAAAAACCCAGTCTGTGGTATTCTACTATAACAACACAAGTTGGACTAAGACAATCTCTCTCTAGCACTGACACTATTAGCCATTTCTCCTACTTGGAAGACTATTTTTTCCTTTACCTCCATGCTACCACACCTCTCTTACCTTTATGGACATTCCTTTTGAGTTTCCTTTGCCAGATGTGCTTGCCCCTACACTAACTGCTGATATTTCTCTAGGTTTGGTCCTAAGCTCTCTGTCCTTCATCACTGTGCTTGATCACCCTGGTATTCCAAATTCAGATGTGTGGCTTTAACTACCATTTATATGTTGATAACACCAAAAAATGTCTCTTTTGAACTCTACATACAATATAAGAATAATAACAACCACTGACATTTGAGGGTTTATGTTCCAAAATACAATTCTAAGCTCTTTGCATATATATATCCATTTAGCCCTCACAACCAACCCATAAGGAATGTATTATTATCCCCATTGTACAGTTGGGGAAGCCAAGGCACAAAAAGAAAAGTAATTTGTCCATGGTTATACAAACAGCTAGTAAGTGGTAGAGCTGATACCTTTTTAAAAACAGCTTTATTAATATATAATTCACACACTAAACAAGAATTCACTCATTTAATAATGCAATGGTTTTAAATATATCCACAGCATTGTGCAACCATCACAATCTAATTTTAGAATATTTTCATCACCCCAAAAAAGAAACTCAACCCCATACCCATTAGCAAGCACTGATATTAGTACTTTTTAATTTTGATTTTAGACATTGAAACTTTAAGATAATTACATTTTAAAATGAAACTCAAACAAGGTATTAAGTCATTTAAGACCAACTTTTTTTACAGTGTACATCTACTGGTTTTATAATACAAAAAAAATTTTTTGTGTTTAATTAGAGGAGCTTCCTAAATTAGCTGATCTCATAGAAGTATAGAATAGTGGCCACTAGAGGCTAGGAAGGGTAGGCAAGAAGGGGAATGGGAAGAGGTTAGTTAATAGATACAAAATTACAGCTAGATAGGAAGAATAAGTTATATTGTTCTGTAGTACTGTAGGGTAACTATAATTTAACAATAATTTATTCTATATTCGCAAATAACTAGATAAGAGTATTTTGAATGTTCCCAACATGAATAAATGATAATTGTTTAAGGTGATGGATTACTAATTTGATCATTATACATTATATACACATATGGCAATATTATATACTCCATAAATATATGTAATTATTATGTGTCAATTAAAAATGAAATAATTAAAGGGGGCTTTCTACCAAAATTAGGTTTCCGCATATGTTAAATCAAATTCAAACAATAAAGAGTTAAATATTCTTATAACGAGACAAACACTACAGCCTTAATGTGGTCCCAAAAGGCTGACACATTCAAATCCTCATTTAAACAACAGTAAAAAGATAATACCTTTATGAGACTGAATAAAGAATGACCTCTCCTTCCAAACACAATTGTATACAATGCATGTGTGACTAGTTACATGAAAAATGGAACCAATTGCTTAAAGCCAGAAGGGTATATAAATGGAAATGATCAATAATATATATGGCACCAATGAAAAGAAAGTGCTTACTTAACAAAAGAAAATGGAAAAGACTTTCTTAAAACAGAAGAGCAATAACTAGACTGTTAATGACTATAATTAGAGAAGGTATTGGTATGTCACTACAGGTAGAAAGATGCAAAAAGAGTAAAACTGCACCATTTATGCCAGCTCTCCTTGCCTAGTGACTTTAAATTATTAATAAGTTATTTCCAATCTAATTCGCCTTTTGAAGACTTGGAAAAGACCAGAAAAGAAAAAAAAAAGAAATATACATAAGTTTTAAGAGATAGGAGCAAGGAATAACCATTGAAGAAAAGCATCAACACTCAATTTTACAAAAGATAATATTTTCCAATATCTGTTTCTGGGTCTCACATAATCTGTACCTAATTTGAAGTTCAAAATGTGTTGTCTCAAAATAAGCGAGATCCCACAGCTCCTAATAACCTTGAAACTATCACTGGTGTGAATGGGCAGCTCTTTATTTCGATTAGAGATCAAAGTGAGAGGAGAGTGATGTCATCTACAGCACCACTCCTGTAAACTCTCTGTTCAAGTTAAAAATCATTTACCAAACATACTATGCCCCAGACTCTATGTTTTCTGTTGGGGATCAGAGAGTAAGAAGACATTAGCCCTTTCCTCACAGTTGAGGAGGAGACATATTTCTAATGAGACAGAATATGAAACTGTGGTAAGCAGTATGGCCTAACAAGACTGTTCTGTTTTTAGACCTACTACCCCAAATTTTTGTTCTAGAAAACATGGTCAGTCTAGCTGCAAATACCATGTGAGTCATGGGAGAAAGAGATTTGTTTCAAGAAAATGAGAAAACAGGTAGATCTGAGAAGCATGAAAGTATTCCTTCACTCACTATTTCATTCATTTCATAAACATTTTAAATTAAACACCAGTGTATCAAGTTCAAAAGATATGAAGAACATTAAGACTTTGGCCAAGCTCTCAAGGAGGTTTCAGATTAGGAGTATAGGAAATGAACATTTACATAGCACAATGACAATTGGAGATAACTATAATAATGATGAAACTAATGGTTAATATTTATTGAAGACTTACCAGGTATTGCTCAAAGCACTTCATATGTATTAACTCATTTAATCCTTATAACAACCTTATGAAATAGGCAGCCATTTGTCACCCCATTTTACACATGAAGAAACTGAAGCACAAAGAGGTTACATGAATTGTCCTAGGCTAGAAAGGAGCAAAGCCAAGATTTGTATCTCAACAGACTGACTCTCAAGTGTGCGCACTTAACCACAATATTACACATCTTAAACAAATGCATAAGACAAGTTCATGTAGTCCTGGATAATAATCTTCACAGCAATGTTATGACATAGGTTTTGTCACTCCCCGCTTTTGAGAGAAGAAAACTGAGGCAGAGAAAGAATAACAAAATCACTTAAAATCTACCTAAGTTAGTAGCAGAGCCAGAATACGAATCCCAATTGACTTTAAATCTCTTTATATACTAGAAATCAGTTCTAACCAAACTGGAAAAGTAAACCACTATGTATAAGTTCTTCCAAAAAGTAGTTTTCTCTCACACTGAAAATATGTTTTTAAAATGCCTTAGGCACATGGTACCTTAGGGAGTAACTGCTCTAGTATCTGTGTCAGCATTAAACAATTACCACAGAAAGTGATAATTCTTGAAGACCTGCAATACATACTGCACTTTGATTTGTTTTGATAAGAATAGAAATTCCCTAGAGGAAAAAACAAACAGGACATAGGACTGACATTAAAGTTCTGTTGGTAATATAGTTGGATCGCTGTAATTATAGTATGTGCTGCATAATGACTTGTTCAGGGATAAGAATTCAATGTTACCTATGGACTTTAATTTCAAAGTGATTTTATGTATTAATTCTACCACTTAGAAAAACACATTTCTTTTCATCACTCCTGAGGACTGTATAAAATAGCACTCATCAGGACCACACAGCAGCCCAAATGGTATGCAATTACTAAGATACTTTATTCAAATTTAAATGACTGAATGACATATACAAATACCGCTCCAAAGTTAGTGCAGATACTAGGAAACTTCTATTGATGGAAAGTGCATCATTTCCAAAAAATGTTGAAGCCATTAAAATAAAAATAAAAGCATTGTTTAAGAAAAAAAAATATTAGCCAAAAAAATTGCTTAAGAATAACTGAAGCCGGCTCGGTGGCTCAGCCTGTAATCCTGCGCCTTTGGAAGGCTGAGGTGAGTGGACTGCCTGAGCCCACGGATTCGAGACCCACCTGGGCGGTGAGACCTCATCTCTACAATAAATCAAAAAATCAGCCGGGCGTGGTAGCGCCCGCCTGTAATTCCGGCTACTTGGAAGGCTGAGGTGGAAGGATCGCCAGAGCCCAGCGGGTCGAGGCTGCGGTGGCCGGGAGCGGCCACTGCACTCCAGTCTGGGCGACAGAGTGAGACTCCAACTCAAAAAAAAAAAAAAGAATAACTGAAACATATGCAATCATGTTAAGGATCCTTTGCACATCTAAAATAATTCTGTAGTTTATATAACACAAAATAAATCAGCATATGTATAATGTAAACACTGACATACAGTTTTACAGCTATTAATTTTTGATTTGTTCACTGAATATATTTTACAGTATATTTTTGGGATTTAACTTCTTATAAATGGAGTTACAAACCTCTCAAGCTTTAGAAATCCAAGATTCTTTTTAACTTTGTGCCAGTTTTTGAAAAGCGGCAAAAACCTGACAATAAGACAAATTATCAACATTTGAGATGAATAATAATGGTAAATTTTATCAGCGAAGTAGATGGTAGATACAGAAACGGGGTAAAAAAAGAACTCAGATCAAAACCCTGGCTCTGCCACTTATTAGCAAGGTATGTTATCTTTGGCAAGTTACTTAACCACTCTGAGCTTACCTTAGCTTCCATATGAGTAAATTGGGGACATACTATATTCCTATAAAGATTTCATAAAATAACATATATATAGTTGCCTGGCCCATAGTTGGTATTCAGTAAACATTAATTTTCATCACCAGCAACCATACTCTTATTTTCTGAAAAGATGCCAAGGAAAAATTATTAAATACTACTTTTGACAGATGAAGCTTGGTACACATACGGTTTCACTTTCCAAGACACAAAGACAAGTGGTTTTCTGCTTTTTCTGTAACAGATTACTGAAAACTGAAGATTTGGCTACCTTGACTACATGTCAATTTTTACAGGCCTGGAGCAATTTATTTCCTGGCTGCCAAAGATAGAGGGCTCTAAAGCACGTGAAAATGTATCAAGGAGTTAAAAAGTGGAATAGATCAACTAGCTCAAACAGAGTCTGGTTTTCTGTGATAGTATTCATACATCTCAAAAATTGAAGGGGCTTCTAACCTCAAACTCTGATGGGCTTACCAGTCTAATCAAGGTCAAAGCTCAAAAGTTCCCATTTTGGTCTAAAATATTCATAATTTTCACCTTTAGGTATTCACATATCGAATTTAAATTAAAATCACTATATTAATTATCAAAAATCCAAAATACTAGTTTAAAGAAAGTGAAGCAATAATTTTGACAAATCTATTTAAATTCCAGCTAGGTGCAGTGGCTCACACCTGTAATCCCAACATTTTGTGAGGCCGAGGCAGGAGGATTGCCTGAGCCCAGGAGTTCAAGACTAGCCTAGACAATACAGCAAGACCTCGCCTCTACAAAAAAAAAAAAAAAAAATTAAAAACTTAGCCAGGCATAATGGCACACAACTGTTGTCCTAGCTACTCGGGTTGCTGAGACAGAAAGATTGCCTGATCCCAGGAAGTTGAGGCTGCAGTGAGCGGTGATGCTGCCACACAGTCCAGCTTGAGCGAGAGTGTGAGACCCTGATTAAAAATACTTTTACATGCCTGGGCTCGGTGGCTCAGCCTGTAGTCCCAGTGCTTTGGGAGGCCGAGGTGAGTGAATTGCCTTAGCCCGTGGGTTTGAGATCCGCCTGGGCAACTTGGTGAGACCTCATCTCTACAATAAATCAAATTAGCTGGGCATGGTAGCATGTGCCTGCAGTTCCAGCTACTTGGAAGGCTGAAGCAGAAGGATCGCCAGAGCCCAGCAGGTCGAGGCTGCAGTGGACGGGAGCGGCCACCGCACTCCAGGCTGGGTGACAGAGTGAGACTCCAATTCCAAAAAAAAAAGAGAAAACCCCAAAAACCAAAAAACAAACAATCAAAAAACTTATACATACATACATAAAAATACACTGTATTCAAACATTTATCTCACTAAAAATTATTTCATACTTTCGCGTGTGCAATACCAGGCCAGGTTCTAGAAATGCCAAGATAAATACATAGCTATATTAGGTGTCTCTAAGGTCAAATTGCCAAGAGAAGAACAATAATAATACCTTACACTTTTTGAATGCTTACTATATACCAGGTAATCATGTAATATGTTATATAGACCCACTTATTTTATCCTCATGACAACTCTATGCAGTAAATATGACCATTAGCTCCATTTTACATAAAAGAAGACTGAGGTACATAGAAATTATGTGACCTGCCCATGGTTCCACAGATAAAAAGCTGCAGGAAGAATCTGAAGTCCAGCAGTCTGGCTCTAGATACTACACTCTTAATGTGGCCTCTAAGGTGGCTATGGCAAAAATTATTTCAAATTATTTAACAAATATTCACTAAGTGTTTACTACACATGTGGTATAAGTTTAAGCAGTGAGAATACAACAATTAAAAAAGATAAAGACCCTTTCCCTCATGAAGCTTACATTCTAGTGGGAGGAGAAAGACAATAAACAAGATAAGTAAATATATATAGTATCACAGACAGTAATGAATGCCAAAAAGAAAAATAAATCAAAGAATGGGGATAAAAAATATTGAGGGAGGCTGCAATTTTAGATAGAGTTGTGAAGGAAGGCCTCCTTGAGGAGATATTATGGCTAAAGGGGAGACCTGCTCTTCATTCACACACAGATACAGGGAAGCTCGGTAAAGATTCCCCCATAATTGCAATCTTCCAGAACTCACAATCTGGTAGAGAAGAAAGGCACGCAAATAGATCATTATAACAGTGTGGTGAATATAACATTAGACAGGCTAGAGGCAACTGGGGGAAAAGAGAGTGCCTAAATCCAAGCCCAGTCAGGAGTCAGCAAAGTCTTCCTGGATGTCATGCCTGAAGTCTTCCAAAGATGAGTAGAGGTTCAGACAGATAAAGAAGAGGGAGGATTTAGCAAAGGAGCAAGCACGTGCAAAGACGCAAAGTCAGGAGACGGCATGGGGAAACTGAATGACCCACAAGGAGTTCACCTATTGCTGAAGGAGAATATAAAAGGAGTAAGTCAGCAAGAGTCTAGGACAGACAGGGTGTCAAGTCATACTGGGATGCATGCAACTGCATTTGTCTAGGTAACAACTGTTGAGGACCTGGACCATAGCTGTGGCTATGAGAATGGAAAAGGAGTATATGAAGTTATGAGAGAGAGGGAGGAAAAAAAAACTTATAGGACTTGGATATCTATTGTTTAGATGACAGAGTAAATGAAGACATCATTACCCAGACAGAGAATACAGAAGAACCAGATTTATGGATGAAGATCATAATGAACTGTTTTGGACACACTGCTATATCTGAGGGGCCTGTTGGAAAGTCAACTGGACCTCTTTAGTAGGCAGTCCCAAACACAGTGTATAGGTCAGGGGAGAGGGCTACACTGGAGAAGAGAGAGATTTGTTATTTAATATTCTCAATTTAGCAACTGAAGACATGGCCTTAAATGAGATCAACCCACAAAGGAGGGTCAAGGACAAACCTCTAGGGTTAATAATATTTTAAGGGCCACGAATAGTTTTATAATGCTGAACAATATATACAATCACTCATTTAAGAAGTACAGTTCAATGGTTTTTAGTATGTTCAAAGAGTTGGTAGCTCAGCCTGCAATCCCGCGCCTTTGGGAGGCTGAGGTGAGTGGATGGCCTGAGCCCGTGGGTTCGACACCCGTCTGGGAAACTTGGCGAGACCTTATCTCTATAATAAATAAAAAATTAGCCGGGCGTCGTAGCGCGTGCCTGTAATTCCAGCTACTTGGAAGGTTGAGGCAGAAGGATCGCCGGAGCACAGCAGGTCGAGGCTGCAGTGGCTGGGAGCTGCCACTGCACTCCAGTCTGAGTAACAGAGTGAGACTCCAACTCAAAAAAAAAAGAGTTGGGCAACCATCACTGCTATCCAACTTCGGGACATTTCAACCTCATAAAGTGAAACTCTGTAACTGTTAGCAGTCACATGCCATCACCCTATCTATCTCCCACACTCCCCCAAGTAATCACTAATTTACTTTCTGTCTACTATGGGCCTTTAAAAATAATTGGAATCATATACTATGTGGTCTTTTGTGCCTAGCATCTTTTACTTAGCATGTTTTCAAGGTCCATCAATGTTATGGGATCCACCAATACTCCATTCCTTTTGATGTAGGGTCAAATGATATTACATTATATGACTAAAACACACCTTATTTACTTATCCATTCAAAAGTTGGTGGACATTTGCATGGTTTCTACATTTTGGCTATCATGAGTAGTTCTCCTAAGAATATCCATGTACAAGTTTTTGTGTGGACATATGTCTTTATTTCTCTTGGGAATATATCTAGGAGCTGAATTGCTACGTCATATGATAATTCCGTAATTAACTTTTTGACGAACTGGCATAATGCTTTCCACAGAAGTTTCACCATTTGATATTACTATCAACAAGGTAGGAGGGTTCAAATTTCTCTAAATCTTGATCAACACTATTTTCAGTTTTTATTTTTTATGGTTATCCTAGCAAGCAGTTGTAATTTGTATTTCCTTAGTAACATATGATGTTAAGTATCTTTGCATGCATTTATTGGCTAGTTGTATACCTTCGAGAAATGTCTTTTCAAGTTCTTTGCCTGTTTTTCAACTGGGTTATTTGTATTTTTATTGGTGAATACACACTGTTTTGGAGTCCTTGCCCTAATGCTTACTACCTGTGGGATACTGGACACATAATTTAACCTTTCTCTATTCAGTTGTCTCATCTATACATGGGAAGAACAAAAGTAACTACTCCAAGACCTTAACTAAAAACAATCACAAGAGACATAGAAGAACATCAAGTAACATAAAAAGGATCAATTAATCCTAATATAGCAATTATAAATATATGTGCACGTAACACCAGAGTACCTATATACCTATATAAAGTGAATACTGACAGATCTGAAGGGAGAAATAGATAGCAATTCAATAACAGTAGAAGACTTCAATGCTCTCTTTTCAATAATGTACAGAATATTTAGGCAGAACATCAACTATGAAACAGTGCACTTGAACAACACTGTAGACCATATGGACATAAAAGATATATATAAGCCGGGCTCAGTGGCTCAACCTGTAATCCCGCGCTTTGGGAGGCTGAAGTGAATGGACTGCCTGAGCCTGAGGGTTCGAGACTCACCTGGGCAACTTGGCAAGACCTCCTCTCTACAATAAATCAAAAAATTAGCTGGACGTGGTAGCGCGTACCTGTAGTTCCAGCTACTTGGAAGGCTGAGGTGGAAGCACAGCAGGTCAAGGCTGCGGTGGCCAGGAGCGTGCCACTGCACTCCAGTCTGGGCGACAGAGACTCCAACTCAAAAAAAAAAAAAAGATATATACAAAATATTCCACCCAAAAGCAACAGAATATATATTCTTCTTAAGTGTACACGGAACATTTTCCAATATAGATCACCTATTAGAGCACAAAACAAGTCTTAACCAATTTAAGAACACTAAAATTATACCAAGTATTTTCTCTAACCACAATAGTATGAAACTAGAATTATTAGAAGAAAAAGTGTGAAATGTAGAGACGTGGATATTAAACAGCAAACTCCTACAAAGGGTCAAAGAAGAAACCAAAAGAGAAATCAGAAAAGATCTCTAGACAAAGGAAGATGAAAACATAAAATACCAATACAGGTGGCTCAGCCTGTAATCCCGCACCTTTGGGAGGCTGAGGTGAGTGGATTGCCTGAGCCCGCGGGTTCGAGACCCGCCTGGACAGCGAGACCTCATCTCTACAATAAATCAAAAAATCAGCCGGGCGTGGTAGCGCATGCCTGTAATTCCGGCTACTTGGAAGGCTGAGGCGGAAGGATCGCCGGAGCCCAGCAGGCGAGGCTGCGGTGGACGGGAG
>NW_007248864.1:99832-105373 GCF_000164805.1 Carlito syrichta
GACAGAGTGAGACTCCAACTCAAAAAAAAAAAAAAAGAAAAGAAAACACAAAATACCAAAATATATGGGATGATGCAAAATCAGTACAAAAAGTGAAGTTTATAGCAACAAAACCTTCCATTAAAAAAGAAAGTTCTTGGCTGGGCGAGGTGGCTCACTTCTGTAATCCAAGCACTCTGGGAGGCCAAGGCAGGATTGCTAGAGACCAGGAATTGCCAAAAGCCTAGTTTAGGCAACACAGAGAGTATATCCACACACACAAAAAATTAGCCAGGCATTTTGGCATGTGTCTGTAGGCCGAGCTACTTGGGGAGCTGAGGCAGAAGGGTCACCTGAGCAAAGGAGTTTGAGGTTGCGATAAGCCATAATCATGCCACTGCATTCTGGTCAAGGTAACAGAGTGAAAACCCAACTCAAAAAAAAAAAAAAAAGACATCTAATAAACAGTCGAACTTTATACCTCAAGGAATTTAAAAAAAATTAGGACTAAGTCCCAAGTTAGCAAAAGGAAATGAATAGTAAAGATAAGGGTAAAAACAAACGATAGAGACTAAAAGTACAATAGAAAAAAACCAAGGAAACTAAGAGTGGTTTTTTGAAAAGATAAATAAAAGTGGCAAACCTTTATCTACACTAAGAAAAAAGGAGAAAAAATGTAAATAAAATCAGATATGAAAAAAGACATTACAACTAACTATAAAAGATTACTATAAATAATTATATACTAAGAAATTGGATAAACTAGAAGAAATGGATACATTCTTAGAAACATACAACCTACCAAGACTGAATCAGGAATAGAAAATCTGAATACATCAATAATGAGTAAAGAGATCTAATCAGTAATCAAAAACCTTTAACAAATAAAAGCTGAGGACCAGATGGCTTCACCAGTGAATTCTGTCAAAAATTTTAAAAAGAACTAATGCCAATGCTTTTCAAATTCTTCCAAAAAATGAAAGAGGAGGAAATACTTCCAAAGTCATTTTACGAGGCCAGCATTCCCTGATACCAAAGCCAGACAAGGACACTACAAGAAAATAAAACTACAGGCCAATACCCCTGATGAACATAGATACAAAACTCCTCCACAAAATACTACCAAGTACTGGAAGTCCTAGCCAGAACAATTCAGCAGTAAAGAGAATTAAAAGGCATCAAAATCGAAAAGATTTAAAATTATTTTCAGATCTGTTTGCAGATGACATGATTTTTTAATGGACTTTACACACACACAAACCTGTTAACTAAGAAACTAATTGAGTAAAGTTACAGGATATGAACTCAGCATACAAAAATCATTTCAGCTTCTATACACTAAAAACAAATGCCTGAAAATGAAGCTAAGAATACAACTCCAATTATAATAACACAAAAAAATAATAAAATACTTAGGAATATATTTAAATAATGAGGTCAAAAACTTGTACACTAAAAACTACAAAATGCTGATGAAAGAAATTTAAAAAGACACAAATAAATGGAAAGATATCCCATATTCAAGATTAGAATACTTAATATTGCTAAAATATTCGTCCTGCCCAAAGCAATCTACATATTTTTTTTGCTTGTTTGTCAGTTTTTGTTTTGTTTTGTTTTGTTTTTGAGTTGGAGTCTCACTCTGTCGCCCAGACTGGAGTGCAGTGGCCGTGCCTGGCCACTGCAGCCTCGACTTGCTGGGCTCTGGTGATCCTTCTGCCTCAGCCTTCCAAGTAGCTGGAACTACAGACACATGCTACCACACCCCGCTAATTTTTAGTTTTTGTTTTTGAGTTGGAGTCTTGCTCTGTTGCCCAGGCTGGAGTGCAATCATGGCTACCACAGCCTCAACCTGTTGGGTTCAGGCAATCCTTCCACCTTACCCTTCCAAGTAGCTGGGACTACAGGTATGCATCACCACACCCAGCTAATTTTTTTTTAATTTTAGAGACAAGGTCTTGCCATGTTGCCCAGGATGGTCTAAAACTCCTGGGCTCAGGCAATCCTCTTGCCTTGGCCTGCTAAAGTGGTAGAATTATAGGCGTGAGCCACCATGACTGGTTGCAAACTATATATTCAATGCTATTTTCATCTAAATTCAATGACATTTTTACAGAAATAAAAAAATCCTAAAATTCATATGAAACAAAATGAAAAAAAAAAAGCCCAAAGTAGCCAAAGCAATCTTGAGAGAGAAGAGCAAAGCCAAATATATTTTGAAATAACATTTACTGATTTCAAAATATATTACAAAGCTACAGTAACTAAAACAGTATGGTACTGGCATAAAGACATAGAAATCAATGGAATAGAGAATCCAGAAATAAATCCAGGCATATGTGGTCAAATGATCTTTGACCAGTGTACCAAAAATACATAGTGGGGAAAGGATAGTCTCTTCAACAAATGGTGCTGGGAATATTAGACAGCCACATGTTAAGAATGAAACCAGACCTTTATCTTCCACCATACACAAAAACCAACATAAAATGAATTAAAAACTTAAACATAACACCAGAAACTGTGAACTCCTATAATAAACCATTAAAAAAACTTGATCTTGGCAAAGATTTTTTTGATATAACGCCCAAAACAGTCAACAAAAGCAAAAATACAGAAGTAGGACTACACCAAACTAAAAAGCTTTCCCCCCCTTTTTTGTGCAGCAAATGAAACAACAGAATGAAAAGATAATTTATGGAATTGGAGACACTATTTGAAAATCATATGTCTGAAAAGGGGCTAATATCTAAAATATTTAAGAAATTCCTATAACTTAATAGCAACAACAAAACAAATAACCCCATTTAAAAATAGACAAAGGGGCTGAACAGACATTTCTCCAAAGATGACATACAAATGGCCAACCAGTACACAAAAATGTGCTCAACATCACTAATTATCAAGGACGTATAAATCAAAACCACAATGAGATAGCACTTTAGACCTGCTAGAATGGCTACTAAAAAAAATCCAACAGGTAAGAAGGGTCAACAAAGATGTGGATATACTGGAACCCTTATAACACTGTCGGTGGGAATATAAAATAGTGTGGTTGCTATGAAAACCAACATGGCGGTTGCTCAAAAAAAAAAAAAAAAAGAATTTCTGGCAAGATGGCAACGGGACAGTTCGGACTGTGAGAATCTCTATAAAAGCAAGTGTCCATAAAACTTGATCAGGCTTGGAGGCTCAACCTGTAACCCCAGCACTTTGGGAGGCTGAGGCAACTGGACTGTCTGAGCCCACGGGTTCAAGACCAACCTAGGCAACTTGGTGAGACCTTGTCTCCACAATGAATCAAAAATTAGGTGAGTGTGATAGCCTTGCCTGTAGTTCTGGGCACTCGGAAGGCTAAGGTAGAAGGATCGCCAGAACTCAGCAGTTCGACACAGGGGCGGCCATGAGTGTGAGTGCCACTGCACTCTATCCTGGGTGACAGAGTGTGAGACTCAAACTCAAAAAAACCAAAAACAAAATAGACTCTCTGCATGAGTGTGTGTGTGCCAGTGGGTGAATGAAAGTGCATCTGAGGAGAGACTTGGGTTCATGTACCCGGGGTTCTCCTCTGGAGGTGACTGCATCCCAGCACTGCCTTAAATTGGAGCCGCTGGCACATGCAGGATTGTCTGCTGTTCTTGGGGTTCTCCTGGGAAAAGCCTGCCAAATACAGTTGATCCTCATCACATGGAGTCTGGCCCACACCATCACCTGTAACAGTAAAGTGGCTGGAACTCTGGATCCATGGAGAGAGCAGTCAGGGTTAGCTGGAGAGGAGCCCCACTGCCAGTGAGGAAACGACGGCCTTCTGGAGCCATTTTCGCTGTCCTGGGACCAGGCAAAGACCTGCATTGTTCCGCTCAGCTCCACTCAGACTCCAACCAGGTACCTGGAATTTATCTCACCAAACTTGGAGAGACAGATGCCCCTCCCCAACGCTGGAACAGGCACAAACACATAAGATCTGAGTGGGAGTCTTGACAGCAGCAGACGGGTGAGTACAGATCCAGATCTGATCTACCCTCCTCCCACAATAGGCCATGGGGCATCTGATGCTCACTGAGAGCAACCTTATCAGCTTGCACTGAGAGCAGAGAGGAGGGGCTGGAGACCACAGCTAAGAGAAAGGTGAAGTTAGAGGAACTGTATCACAGTTAGTTTTTTTGTTTTTTGTTTGTTTGTTGTACCTGGTTTATATTGTTCGTTTGTTGTTTTAGTTTTGAGTTTTTTTCCTTTTCCTCTTCTCTTTCTGTTTTTGATTACATTTTCATACTCGCTTTGTTATTTTACTGTTGGTTTTTTTTTTAAACTTCCTGTTTATGTATAGGTATTTTTGAGAGACTATACAACAATAAGGGGGTTTTGTCAGTTTCTGTGTTTGTATGTTTTTGGATTTTAAATCTTTTCTATCTTTGTGTCTCTTTTCATTTGTTAGTTGGTACACCTGTCTGCTTTCCCTCTTGTTCTCTCTCTCCTACTTCTTCTCGTCCCCTCCTTCCTTTTTCCATTATTTTCCTTTTTCTTACCTCATTTTGCTTTTGGGGGCAAACCTATATCCCCATTGCATGGACAGATTGCAAGGCAGTGGGAAAACAGTTCCAGGAGGCACACACAGCTGTCAGTGAATACTGGGATCTGCAGATAGTACAGCCCCCCACCTACAGTACAGATGCATCATTGAACAAAGCCAGAGGATCCGCATAAGGAACAGGAGAGTGAGCAAACAGAAGTAAAAGCTATCCCCCCCATCCCTGAATAACAGAATTAAAGAAGGGGACAAAAAAAAAGGAGGGAGAAAAATCTATACAAATGAAGAAAAATGAAAAGAAGTATATGGGTCTCACACAGACCCCTGAGAGGTCAGCCACTGAGAATAGACTTCGGCATGCAAACAATGAAGAGTCCCCAGAATGAATGGTCTCAAATCACAAAGATATCAAGACATTAATAGAGAGAACAAATAGAATTGAGGAGAGACAAGAGGAAAGAGTGAAGAGGTTGATAACCAAGATAACAGCAATAAAGAATACAATGAATGAAATAAATAACAAACTGATAAACATGGAAAGCAGAATCAGCCAAGCAAAAGAAAAAAAATCTCAGACTTGAGACCAAATATAGAACTCAAATGGTTAAAAATATAGAAAAGAAGCTTCACAGTAGCAAGAACACGGAACCAACCGTGCTGCCCATCAAAAGAGAACTGAATAAAAAAATGTGGTACATACACACAATGGAATATAACACAGCCCATAAAGATGAACAAAATCAAGAACTTCACAGCAACTTGGATGGATTTAGAGTCTATAATACTGAGTGATTTTTCACAGAAACAAAGAACTGAGTATCATATGTTCTCACTCATAAGTAGACTTTGAACAACTATCATAATATTATAAGAAAAGGATTGACAGCAGTGGGAATCTGTGGGGGGTTGAGGGGGCAGGGAGGTGGGATTGACAGTAGTGGGAATCTGCCTGGGGAAGGGGGGGCACACCTCATCAACAAGGGTACCTGCATAATGAACATTTGTATACCTAACCCTGAATTGTACCTCACATC
>NW_007248864.1:105393-122374 GCF_000164805.1 Carlito syrichta
GCGTGCGCTACCACACCCGGCTAATTTTTGACTTACTGTAGAGATGAAGTCCCGCCAAGTTGCCCAGGCGGGTCTCAAACCTGCGGGCTCAGGCAATCCATTCACCTCAGCCTCCCAAAGACGCAGGATTACAGGCTGAGCCACCGACCCCAGCTTAAGGCTTTTTAAATTATCAGTTTGTAAGCATGATGGAAGGACTTAAGGGAATATATCAGGAAGTTATCTTTGGCACAAGTGATCAGAAATGAGGGCAAATGTTAATGGATTAATAAAAAAGATGAACATGAGTTCAAATTAGGAGGGGGGACCCCCAAAAACCTGGAATTTATTTATAAAAACCTGTGTATTCTTACATGTTTAAACTTCAGTCACCTTCAAAGTACTCTCCAGTTGAGGCAACACGCCTATCAAGAGGCTTTTTCCACTGCTCAAAACAGTTTTGAACTCATCGATTTTGATGCCTTTTAGTGCTTCTGCCATTTTTTGTTTCACCTTTTCCACAATGGCAAGCCATTTCCCCTTGAGAACTTTTTTCATCCAGAGAAACAAAAAAAAGCCACTCAGGGTGAGATCAGGTAAACTGGGGGGGGGGGGGCCACGGAGGTCACGCTGTTTTTGGTCAAAAACTGCTGAATACTCAGTGCAATGTGGGCAGGTGTGCTCATAAATCACCCATCATGAAATGGACAGTTACACTGAAAGAATCACCTTCACTGAAAATTCACTGAAGTTTGACAGTCACCCACAACAACCCTAGCTGATACACTGATGCTAATGGGTTCTTACAACACCTACCTAGCAGAAGAAGCCTGTACAAGGGACCCACCATTCAAAAGATAATTCTGTCTTTTGGGGGGGGTCCCCACTCGTACAAAGGTCACTTAAAATATCTCCAAAATATTCAACTGAGGGAAAATTATCATTCTTAAAAATCTAGGGTTCCGCCAGGTTCGGTGGCTCAGCCTGTAATCCCGCACCTTTGGGAGGCTGAGGTGAGTGGATTGCCTGAGCCCACGGGTTCGAGACCTGCCTGGGCAGCAAGATTTCATCTCTACAATAAATCAAAAAATCAGCTGGGCGTGGTAGCGCATGCCTGTAATTCCGGCTACTTGGAAGGCTGAGGTGGAAGGATCGCCAGAGCCCAGCAGGTCGAGGCTGCAGTGGCCGGGAGTGGCCACTGCACTCCAGTCTGGGCGACAGAATGAGACTCCAACTCAAAAAAAAAAAAAAAGTTTTTTTCCCCCAAATCTATAAGATAGCAACAAAAGCAGTATCCAAGATTAGATAGTCATGTTTATGAGTGGATATTTTCACACACTTAAAAAGTCTGCTTCTGTATAAAGAAGCAAAAAAAATAAAAAAACCCCCACACACACAAAATTCTAGAAAGCATCTAGATAGATACCTGCATTTGTTGTCTGAACTATTTGCTTCTTAGTTAGGATTGCCAGATCTAATGGTGTCTTTCACAGATGACTTGGGAGCTAGGACTTGTGCCTTCTTACAGAGTTAGAAAAACCTACAACATTGGTTTGAGTGAATATACCTGGAAGAACTCAAATAAATCTATAAAAAAGATCACTGCACACGTATGTTTATCACAGCATTGTTCACAGTAGCAAGAACATGGAGCCAACCATGTTGCCCATCAAAGGAAGATTGGATAAAAAAATGTAGTACATATACACGATGGAATATTATGCAGTCACAGTGAAGAACAAAATCATGAACTTCACAGCAACCTGAATGGACGTAGAGTCTATAATACTGAGTGATTTTTCACACAGAGAACAGAGTATCACATGTTCTCACTCATAAGTGGACCTTGAACAATTATAATACTATAAGAAAGTGTCTCTTCACTCTCTTGATGGTTTCTTTGGCTTTGCAGAAGCTTTTCCATTTAATGAGGCCCCACTTGTCTATCTTATCTCTTATGGCATGAGCACTCGGGGTTTTGAACAGGAACTGGTTGCCAGTTTCAATGTCCTAAGGATGTCTTCTGCATTTCCTAAGGTTTTTATACTTTGAGGTTTTACGTTTAGGTCTCTGATCCATTTAGAGTTGATTTCTGTGTATGGTGATAGGTAGGGGTCTTGTTTTAATTTTCTGCATGTGATCAGCCAGTATTCCCAGCACCATTTACTGAACAGGTTCCCCTCTCCCCAGTGGTTGGTGGTGGAGGCTTTGTTGAAGATGAGTTGGTTGAGAAATTGAGGTTTTGCTTCTGGAAATCCTGTTGCAATGATCTGTAAGCCTGTTCTTGTACCCATACCAGGCTGTTTTGATTATTGTAGCTTTATAATAAAGTTTACAGTCTGGGAGTGTGACACATCATGCTTTTTTTTTGGCTGAGAATTGTTTTGGCAATTCATGGTTGTTTATGTTTCCATATGGATTTCTTTATCGTTTCCAGGTCTGAGAAGAACACTGCTGGTAATTTAATAGCTATTGTGTTAAATCTGTAGATTGCCATTGGTAGGATGGACATCGTAACAATGTTGATTCTACCAATCCATAAGCATGGAATATTTTTCCATTTATTTGTGTCAGCTGTGGTTTCTTTGTGCAGTGTTTTGTAGTTTTCATTGTAAAGGTCTTTCAAATCTCTGGTTAGGAAGATGCCAGGATATTGGGTTTTTTTGTGGCTATTGTGAATGGGATTGTCCTTTATATGTGGATTTGTTTGCTTATTGTTGGTGTATAGAAATATGAGTCTCTCTTGCACATTTATTTCATACCCTGAGACTTTGCCAAAGTACTTTATCAGTGCAAGGAGGTTTTTGACAGATTCTCTTGGGGTTTTGAGGTGTAGCATCATGTCATCTACAAAGAGGGATAACTTGACTACCTCTTTTCCTATTTGGATACCCCTGATCACCTTCTCTTGTCTGATTGCTCTAGCTAGGACTTCCAAGGTTATGTTGAAGAGGAGGGGTGAGAGTGGGCATACTGTCACCTTCTGGTTTTCAGGGGAAATGGTTCCAGTTTCTGTCTGTTTAGCAGTATGTTGGCTGTGGGTTTCTTGTCAATGACTTTTACTATTTTGAGGTATGTTCCATCTATTCCTAGATGTTCGAGGGTTTTTATCAAAAGGGGTGCTGGATTTTATCAGAAGTTTATTAAAATTTTAGCATCTACGTTCATCAAGGATATTGACCTGTAGTTCTATTTCTTTGTTGGATCTTTATCTGGTTTAGGTATCAATGCGATGCTAGCTTCTTAAAATAATTTGGGGAGAGTTCCATCTTTCTCAATTGCCTGGAATATTTGCAATAAGATTGGTATCAGCTCCTCCTTGCATGTTTTGTAGAATTCTGCTGGAAGGTCATCTGGTTCAGGGCATTTTATTGTAGGTAGTTTTCTTGTGACATAGTCAATTTCCAGGGTTGTTTTGTGCTATTATAGGGTCTTGATTTCTTCTTGTTTCAAGCTGGGGAGGTTGTATAATATGAGAAAATCCTCCATTTCATTCAGATTATTTTGAGTTTGTTTTCATACAAGTGTACATATTAGTCTCTGATAATCATTTGTATTTCTTTGGGGTCAGTTGTGACTTGATCTTTTGCATTTCTGATTGTGTTTATTTGGGCTTTTTCTTTCTTCTTGGTCAGTCTAGCTAGGGGACGATCAATCTTGTTTATCCTTTCTAAGAACCAGCTTTTTGTTTTGCTGATTTTTTGTATTATCTTTTTGTCTTCTACGTCCTGAATTTGGGCTTTTATTTTGATGATCTGGATTCTTCTGCTGAAGTTAGGGTTTTGGTGGTCTTGCTTTTCCAGCTCCCTTAGGTGATTTCTTGGGCTGTTATCTTGGGATCTTTCCATTTTCTTCATGTGTGTTTATAGAGATATGAATCCCTTTCCTCATGGCATCCCAGAGGCTTTGGTAAGATGTTTCTTCATTTTCATTTGTTTCCAGGTATCTTTTAGTCTCTGTTTTGATTTCCATGCTGACCTGTGAGCTGCTTAGCATCATGCTGTTTAGTGTCCATGTCTTTGTGGGTTTTGGGGGAACTGTGTTGGTGTTGATATTTATTTTTATTCTACCGTAGTCTGAGAAGGTGAATGGCAGGATTTCAATCTTGTGAAATTTGTTTATGCTTGATTTATGGCTGAGGATGTAATTGATCTTTGAATACATTCCATGTGGTGATGAGTAGAATGTATTTTCTGTGGTTGTTGGGTAGAGTGTTCTATAGGTATCAATTAAGTGCATTTGGTCAATTGTCACGCTGAGGTTGTGGATCTCCTTGCTGATTTTTTGTCTTGATGATCAGTCTAGGGTCGTGACTGGGGTATTTAAGTCCCCAGCTATGATAGTGTTACAGTCAGTATCTTTTTTATGTTTGCTTAGAAGCTGCTTTATGAAAGTTGGTGCTCCTATGTTGGGTGCCTATATGTTCAGGATGGTTATTTCTTCTTGATGGATTGAACCTTTTATCATTAGACTGACCTTCCATACCTTTTAAAATTTTTGATAGTTTAAAGAGTACTTTGTAGTTGGGCTTGGTGGCTCAGCCTGTAATCCTGCGCTTTGGGAGGCTGAGGTGAGTGGACTGTCTGAGCCCGTGGGTTCGAGATCTGCCTGGGCAACTTGGTGACACATCATCTCTACAATAAATAAAAAAATTAGCTGGGTGTGGTAGCGCATGCCTGTAGTTTCAGCTACTTGGAAGGCTGAAGTGGAAGGATTGCCAGAGCCCAGCAGGTCGAGGCTGCGGTGGCTGGGAGTGGCCACTGCACTCCAGATTGGGTGACAGAGTGAGACTCCAACTCAAAAAAAAAAAAAAGTATTTTGTCTGATATTAAGATTGTTATTCATGCTTTCTTTTGTGTTCCGTTTGCCTGAAATTTTCTTTCCCATCCTCTTTCTTTAAGTCTGTGAGTGTCCCTTCTGGTGAGATGAGTCTCTTGCAGACAATATTGTTGTCTCATGACATTTTATCCATTTTGCCATTCTTTGTCTTTTCAGTGGTGCATTTAGTCCCTTCACATTCAGGCTAATTATTGAAATGTGAGAATTTATCCATGTTGTGAAATTCATATAGAGCTTGTTGTTGTTGTTGCTGTTTGTTTTGTTTCTTTTGATTTTTAGGTTGATTCATGTGTGTTTTCAATCTTTTTCCTGCATTCTTGTGAAGGGTTTTGTCGTTCTTTTTTTCCTTTCTTCTGTGTTTAATGATTTCTTAAGTGTTTCTTGTAGCGATGGCCTGGAGCCAGCGTAAGCTCTTAGGGCTTGAAAGTCTGGGAAAGATTTAAATTCTCCATCACTGGTGATGCTTAGCTTAGCTGGGTAAATAATTCTTGGTTGAAATTGTTTATCTTTGAGAACTTTGAAGATTGGGCTCCAAGCTCACCTAGCCTGAAGTGTTACTGTGGATAAGTCTGCTGTTATCCCAATTGGTCTTCCCTGGTAGGTAGTTTGACCTTTCTCTCTTGCTACCTTATAATTTTTCTTTTATACCTACTTTGTGTAGGCAAATTATGATGTGTCTAGGAGTTGGTCTACTCATTTGTCATCTCACAGGGGTTCTCTGAATCTCTTGTGATTAAATGGTCATGTCACTGATGAGATGAGGGAAGTTTTCTTGGATAATTTCATGGAATGCTTATTCCAGGGTAGTCTGTCTCTCTTTCTGCCTCAGGAAGTTCAATTAATCATAGGTTTGACCTCTTGAAATACTCGCTTATCTAGAAGGTTTTGCTCTGTCTTTTTAAGTTTCTTTTCTATGTTATTGACAGTTTTGGTTAGTTCCTTATTTTGATCCTCAAGCTCTGAGATACTTTCTTCTGCTTTGCTAATTCTGCTTTCCATGCTTATCAGTTTATTTAGTTAATTCACTGTATTCTGGTTTTTTTTTTTTTTTTTGAGTTGGGGTCTCACTTGGTCGCCCAGACTGGAGTGCAGTGGCCGCTCCCAGCCACAGCAGCCTCGACCTGCTGGGCTCTGGCGATCCCTCCTCCTCAGCCTTCCGAGTAGCTGGAATTACAGGCATGTGCTACCACACCCAGTTGATTTTTTGATTTATTGTAGAGGTGAGGTCTCGCTGCCCAGGCGGGTCTTGAACCTGTGGCTCAGGCAATCCACTCACCTCAGCCTCCCAAAGGTGTGGGATTACAGGCTGAGCCACCAAGCCCGGCTTCACTGTATTCTTTATTGCTGTTATCTCAGTTATCAACTCCTTCATTCTTTCCTCTTATCTCTCCTCGATTCTATTTATTCTCTCTATTAATGTCTTGATATCTGCGTTTGTGGTTTGAGATCAGTCATTCTGGGGGCTTATCATTTTTTGCATTCTGAAGTCTATATTCTCAGTGGTTGACCTCCCAGGGGTCTATGTGAGACACATATCTTCTTTTGGTTTTTCTTCATTTTTGTAGATTTCCCTCCCTCCTGTTTTTCCCCCTCTTCTATAATTCTGTTGTTCAGGGATGGGGGGGTAGCTTTTACTTCCATTTGTTCAATCTCCTATTCTTCCTTATGTGGACCCTCTGGCTTTGTTCAATTCTGAAGCTGAACTGTGGATGGGGGGGTTGTACTTTTTGTCATTTTGAGATTTAATTGAGGGGAGGAGCTGTGATTCATAAACTATCTGCAAATCCCAGTATCCACTGACAGGTATGTGGGCCCTCTGGAACTCACTTCCCACTGCCTTACAATCTGTCCATGCAGTGGGGATATAGGATTGCCCCCTGAAAACAAAATGAGGTAAGAAAAAGGAAAAGAATGGAAAAAGGAAGGAGGGGACGAGAAAAAGGAGGAGAGAGAGAAGAACAAAAGGGAAAACAGACAGGTATACCAACTAAAAAATGAAAAGACACACAAAGACACAAAGGATAAAAAAAATCATAAAATATACACACAATCATACAAATACAGAAACTGACAAAAACCCCCCTACCCCTACTGATGTACTCTCCCCTCAAGAATACCAGTACATATACAGAAAGTCTAAAAAAGCAATAAAATAACAGAAGCAAAGCAAGTATGAAAACATAATAAAAAACAGAGAGAGAAAAAACACTAAAACAAAAAACAAACAAACAAAACACAAGCAAGCAAACAAACAAACAAAAAACCCCAAACTGACTCTGAGGTTGTTCCAGTAAGTCCAAATTCTTTTCAGCTCTGCTCTCCAGCCCCTCCCTTTGCTCTTAATGCAGGCCGATAGGGTTGCACTCTGGTGGGTCAGATGCCCCAGGTCTACTGTGGGAAGAGGGTGGATCAGATCTGGAGTAACCTGGCTTGCTGCCGGTCAAGTCTCCTACTCAGTTCTGATGTGTGTCTGATCCAGCATGGGGGAGGGGCTTCTGTCTCTCCAAGTTTGATGAGATTACCTCTAGGTCCCAAGTTGGAGGCTGGGTGGAACTGGGCAGGGCAATGAAGGTCTCTGCCTAGGCCCAGGACAGAGAAAATGACTCCGGTTGGCATTTCCTCACTGGTGGTGGGGCTCCTCTCCAGTTCTCCCTGATCTTCTCTCTCCATGGATCCAGGGCTCCAGCTGCTTTGCTGTTACAGGTGATGGTGTAGGCTGGGCACCAGGTGATGAGAATCAGTTGTATTTGGCAGGCTTTTCTCAGGAGAGTCTGGACAGCAGCAGATCTTCCTGCACACCGGTGGCTTTGACATCAGGGTGGTGTGAGGTTGCAGTCACCTCTGGAGGAGATCCCTGGGTGCATGAACCCAAGTCTCCCCTCGGACAGACTTTCACTCACCCACCGGCATGCACCCACTCACGCAGAGAGTCTTTATGGACACTTGCTTTTATGGATACTCTCACAGATCGACCTGTCCCTTCACTATCTTAATTGTATAAGGCCAGCAACTATTACAATAAATATTTCAACACCATGGACAATTTCCTAGCATGGTTACAAGATAGAAGTAATTTAGTAGTTCAGAAGTCCATTCAGTACACTGACAATCATTAGCTATGGAGGCTGAGAAGTCCAAAGGGAAGGGGCCACATCTGGTGAGGGCCTTCTTGCTGGTGGAAACTCTACAGAGGGCATCACGTGGTGAGGAGGTTGAGCATGCTCTACCTAAATTTTAAGCTATTATAAAGTACCTTTCTGTCCCTGTTTGGTTGACACAATTGAAGTATTTCAAGATAGCCTAAAAAAATTAAAACAAAGGAATGCTATCTTTAAATACCTAAAAATTGACACTGACCACAAAACAGTAACTTTCAGAAAAACAACAGCATCTGAAATCATCTACAGCAAACTTATCTTTAATCTAATATCTGCTGTAGAACAAAGTTTGTAAAAGAAGCTTCTGGGCTGGGATTTTCCCAGGAAGAGAAGAAAAAAGCAGAAGGGGGCAAATGGTATCTTCAAAACCTTGAAATAAAACTATTAGGCCTGTGAAACTGCATAAGTCAGTTTTTCTAAGTGTTAGTAGTAAGTAACCTGTGGAAAATTCACTTGAAAAAAAAAAACAAAAAACAAATTGATGTGAGGAAAAAGTAAAGTGGGGCTTCAGTTTTCAAAATCAGCACTTTTAGCATATAATGCTTTGCTTTGTCCATAGCATCCCAAAATATACGATCTTATTATTTAAAGTTACTAGGCATAATGGGTTTTTATCCTGATGCAGCAATTTACATTAATTCATGTGACCAGAAATGTATTTATTTTCCAAAGAAACTGCTTTCCCAAGAGCAAATGAATCACTCAGCAATAGGGTTTTTCCTTTTAGTGCAGCTTTCTTATGTGTAACTTGTCAGATTTAAATCTAGTTGTTTTACATAGTGAAGCAGACCTCAAGTGCTTTAAGAAATAAAACTGCACATTTTTACAGACATGCTAAATTCTACTTAAAATGTCTATGCCTTCTTGTTTCAACACTGAATATTAGTTTGTAAATCCTGGTTTGATTTGTACTATTTTTGATCTAAAAAATTCAATAGAAAGCTGTTGGCTGTGGAGATTAATGGTATACTCTTAACATAACAGTTGATTGGCTCCATCATAGAGACAAAAAGTAGAACAGTGGTTACCAGGGGCTGCAGAGAGAGAGAGATATGGGGAGTTATTGTTTAATCGGTATAGAGTTTGTTTTGCAAGATGACAAGAGTTCTTGAAATGAAGGGTGGTGATGATGGTGCACAACAGTGTGAATGCCATTAATGCCACAGAATTGTACACTTAAAGTGGTTAAGATGGTAAATTTTGCTATGTATATTTTACCATAGTTTAAAATAAATTTTAAATGTAAATTTGCTTATTTCTGAAACATTAAAAAACAGTTGAATGGTTCCAAATACAGTGTAGAGTATTAGTCAGAAAGCAGAATGAGTCTTGAACCAAGGATTACTATGATTCCAATTTCATGAACCTGAGAACATTAAGAACCATTAAAAACAAAAATAGAATACAGATTGGAATAGATTATCTGGATAAACTTCCTGTTCTACTCCTAAGTAGCTATGTGATTGGGCAAGTCATTTAACCTCTCTACACCTTAGTTTCCTTATTTATAAAATACCAAAAATAACCAGGTTTTTCTAACGATTCAATGAGATAATACCAGTACAGTGAACATCACAGGGATTGGAGTATAAACAGCACTCAATAAACCTTAGCTATTATTAGGCACCACATGAACATACAAAGCTGATTTTCCCAAAGTAAAGAGAGATGCATGTTACCATTTCGGCACAGGTGTCAGAGGACAAGTGGACATGTGTGGCTATATGCCAATATTCAATTCTGATTCTACTCCTTGGTTGACCAATTATGGGCATTTGTGGGCCTAGTTTGAATCCAGACTTGCTGGAAGGGTGCTTCTGAGAACTCTGCATAAGAATTCCCAGGGAACTTGCTCAAAATGCAGAGCTCTATACCCTAAGCCAAATATAACGAATTCCAATCACTGGAAGTGAGGTTTGGAACTTCCAGTCACACAATGAGGGAAATTCAAGAGAAGAGAAAAAGGGAAAGGGAAAATGAAGGGGATCTGCTCTACAGTGAGGCTTCCTTATTATTCTTGTTTTGATTAACTTTACTAGCAGATGGTGCATGGGTCTTGACATCTATTTCCATGATCAGCCAAATGTCTTGTCTAATTTAAATTTTCTTCTGTCTCCTACCACCTCCTCTTTCCCCCAATCTCAATCCTTGATAGAAGAGCATACCACACAAATTTAGGACTCAATCCTCACCCATTACACCACTTTTTGTTATCTATTATTTTGCTTCCATTGTGGGAATGAAAGAGGAAACCAAATATCATGTTCTCAAAATAAAATTGCACAAATTTAGATATTATTTCACCTATTTTCAGTATCTACCTGGTTTCTCATCTGGCCACTAAAGTCTTGGTAGTTATTGCTCTCATACATTTTAACCCAGAAAAGTTAAGCACCTTTGAAGAATTTTCCTCAGGGTAAGCAGGATACCAATCTGGATTTTATTTTGAGAATACTAATAATCGTGGTGCATGAACCTGGAGAACATCTTGGCCCTAGGAGAAATGTGCATTTTCTAAGGACACAGAAGGACAACGATGAGAAATGAAAAAGGAAAAGTCACAATTTACCTCCAAAAGGTTATTCTTTGAGAAATGCTTCTAGCGCATTCTTCCTTAAACAGCTACCTTATCCATTTTACTTGACAAGAAAACACACTACTTCATCTGCAATAGTAGGAACTAACAAAAGAGTCAAACTGCTGACCATCAGTCACTAAATCCTTCTATAGTATTTAGACTATAACAGGAAGTTGGGTAGTTTGGGGAAAGAAATAACAGCAACAACATGTAGCCTCACTCCTATCTGCTCCCCCCCAAAAAAATCCAAGAAAAGTTATTGGTAAAGTATTAATTTGAAGAAAATGCCACAGCCACTTCTCTAACAAGAAGAAAAAACAAGAAGGGTGGGTATTTTTTTAATCAAAATGATTAGATACAACAGATCATAGAGAAAATCATTATTACTAAAGGCAGTCACCCAGCCCTCAAATATCTTTCAAACGCCCTTTCCAAACAAAGTAGAACCTGAGGCAGAACATGTGGCTCAAATCTTAATAAAATATTTTTTTTTGAGATAGGGAATCACCAGGTTGCCCAGGCTGGAATGCAGTGGCTATTCACAGGCATGATCATTGCACACTACAGCCTTGAACTCCTGGGCTCCCGGATCCCGGCATCTGGAGTAGTTGCCTCAGCCTCCTGAATAGCTAGGGATATATAAGAAGAAATCTTCTTAAATCACAACTGACCCTGAAGAAATACAAAAGTTTATCAGAGATTACAATGTACACCTATATGAAAACAAACTTGATAACCTAAATGAAATGGAGGACTTTCTGACATCACAAAACCTCCCCAGGTTGAAACAAGAAGAAACTGAGACACTAAATATACCAATAACAACCAAGCAGAATTCTACAAAATGTACAAGAAGGAGCTGACACCAATCCTATTGAAAGTATCCCAGTCAATTGAGAAAGATGGAATGCTTCCCAAATCATTTTGCGAAGCTAACATCACACTGATACCCAAATGGGGTAAAGATTCAACAAAAAAAAGAGAACTACAGGCCAATATCCCTTATGAACAAAGATGCAAAAATCCTCAACAAGATTCTAGCAAATTGGAGCCAAAAACACATCTCAAAAATCATCCTCCATGACCAAGTAAGCTTCATCCCCAGGATGCAAGGCTGGTTCAACATTCACAAGACCATAAATGTAATTAAATACATCAACAGATGCAAAAACAAGAACCACATTATTATCTCATTAGATGCAGAAAAAGCTTTTGATAAAATCCAGCATCCCTTCTTGATAAAAACCCTCAAACACCTAGGTGTAGATGGAACATACCTCAAAATAGTAAGTGCCATCTACAATAAACCCACAGATAACATATTGCCAAAGGGACAGAAACTGGAAACATTTCCCCTGAAAACTGGAACAAGACAAGGCTGCCCACTCTCACTCCTCTTGTTAAACATTGTGTTGGAAGTCCTAGCTCAGGCAATTAGACAAGAGAAGGAAATCAGGGGTATCCAAATAGTAAAAGAGGAAGTCAAGTTATCCCTCTTTGCTGACGATATGATACTATACCTCGAAAATACAAAAGAATCTGTCAAAAACCTGCTTGCACTGATAAAAGACTTTGGCAAAGTCTTGGGGTACAAAATAAATGTGCAAAAGACAGTTGCATTCTTATATACCAAGAAGAAGCAGGCAGAGAACCAAATAAAAAGCATAATCCCATTCACAATAGACACACAAAAAAAGGAAATAACTTGGCATCTTCCTAATCAGAAAAGTGAAAGACCTTTGCAATGAGAACTAGAAAGCACCGCTCAAAGAAATCCAAGAAGGCACAAACAAATGGAAAAATATTCCATGCTCATGGATAGGAAGAATCAACATTGTTAAGATGTCCATCCTACCCAAGGCAATCTACAGATTCAATGCAATACCCATCACATTACCAACATCATTCTTCTCAGACCTGGAAATGACAAAACAGAAATTCACATGGAAGCATAAATGACCACAAATAGCCAAAATAATCCTTATCAAAAGAAACAAAGCAGGAGGTATCACAATTCCAGACTTCAAACTACAATAATCAAAACAGCCTGGTATTGGTAGAAGAACAGGCCTATAGACCAATGGAACAGGATAGAGATTTCAGAAGCAAAGTCTCAATTTCTCAACCAACTCATCTTTGACAAAGCCTCCAACAACAACGACTGAGGAGAGAAGAACCTATTCAGTAAATGGTGCTGGGAAAACTGGCTGACCACATGCAGAAGATTGAAACAGAACCCCCTACGGTATCACCATACATAAAAATTAATTCTAAATGGATCAAAGACCTAAACATAAAACCTCAAACTGTAAGAATCTTAAAAAATGCAGGAGACACCCTTATGGAAATTGGAACTGGCAACTAATTCCTGATTAAAATCCTAAGTGCCCATACCATAAGAAATAAGAGTGGGACCTCATCAAATCGATGAGCTTTTGCAAAGCAAAAGAAACCATCAAGAGAGCATGGAGGCAGCCCATAGAATGGAAAAAAAAAAATATTTGCTACCTGTATATCTGACAAAAGCCTAATATCTAGGATCTACAAGGAACTCAAACGTGCTGAAAAGAAAAAAACAAACAGCCCCATTAAAAAGAGGGCAAAAGGTATGAATGGACACTTCTCAAAAGAAGATATACGGGCAGCCAACAGACACATGAAAAAGTTCACAGCCTCACCATCATCTGAGAAATGCAACTCAAAACCACATTGAGATACCACCTAACGCCAGTAGGAATGACCATCATTAATAAAACAAACAACAGATGCTGGTGAGGATGTGGAGAAAAAGGAACATTTCTACACTGCTGATGGGAATGCAAACTAGTGCAGCCTCTTTGGAAGACAGTGTGGCGATTTGTGAAAGAACTAGAAATTGACCTTCCACATGACCCAGCAATTCCCCTACTGGGACTCAAATCATTCTACAAAAAAGATACCTGCACACGCATATTTGTTGCAGCTCTATTCACAGTAGGAAAAACATGGAACCAACCATGCTGCCCATCGAAGCTGGACTGGATTAAAAAAAAAATGTGGTACATATACACAATGGAATATCATGCAGCCATAAAGAAGGAAAACTAGATGAACTTTGCAGCAACTTGGATGAATTTAGAGACTATCATACTCAATCACAGAAAAAAAGAACAGAGTGCCATATGTTCTTACTCATAAGCAGACCTTGAACAATTATCATAATACTATAAGAAATGGATTGGCAGTAGTAGGAAACTGCCAGGGGAGGTCGGGGTGTGGGATTGGCAGTTGAGAAAAACTGCCAGGGGAAGGACAGAACCACCTCATCAGCAAGTGTACCTGCATAATCAGCATTTGCATTCCTAACCCTGAACGATATCCCACATCTTTGAAAACAAACAAAAAAAGGATTAAATCTTTGGCTGGGTGTGGTGGCTCAGCCTATAATTCCAGCACTTTGGGAGGCCAAGGCAAGAGGATTGCCTGAGCCTGGGCATGGAGATCAGCCTGAGCAACTTGGTGAGACTTCTCTCTACAATAAATCACACACACACAAAAAAAAAACTAATTGGGCGTGGTGGTGTGCGTCTGTAGTTCTAGCTACTTGGAAGGCTGAAGTGGAAGGGTCACCTAAGCCCAGGTTGAGGCTGTGGTGGCCCTAAGTGTGCCACTGTGCTCTAGCCTGGGTGACAAGAGTGAGACCCCATCTCAAAAAAAAAAAAAAAGGAAGAAATCTTCTAAGTTGCAGGTGATATCCATTTGCATCCTGGGCTAGAAAGCAGAGAAAAAATAGTACCTATTTCAAAGCATTTTTGAGAGGCCTCCAGGAGGTAACTATGTTTAGTACTTTAAACAGCACTGGGCATTTGCTAGAGTAACAAAAAGTGTTAGCTGCTGATGCTGCTATTGTTGTTAGTTTTAAGGAATAGTTATGTGCAATAAAGTTTTACATAACAAAAAACTCTAGATAAACCTTGGCAATTAGCTTAAAGGAAAAATTGACTTTAAAAACCAAAATGCTTGGCCAGGTTCCTCAGTGACTCAGCCTGTAATCCCAGTACTTTGGGAGGTCGAGGCGAGTAGACTGCCTGGGCCCGTGGGTTCAAGACTAGCCCGGGCAACTTGGCAAGACCTCTTCTCTACAGTAAATCAGAAAAAAAAAAAAATTAGCCAGGTGCGGTATCGCACACCTGTAGTTTTGGCTATTTGGAAGGCTGACACGGAAGGATCGCAGGAGCCCAGCAGGTCAATGCTGGGGTGACCCTGAGCATTCCACTGCACTCCAGCCTGGGCAACAGAGTGAGACTACAACTCAACAACAACAACAACAACAACAACAAAAATCCAAAATATAGTAAAAGAGTTCTTTAAAATAGAAAAGAACCATCAGCAGGTGAGCAATGACATATCAATGTTATATACTGACTGGGCATTACTAAGGGGCAAGGAATCAACCAAGAAAGACTACAATTTCTGTCTTAAGCTGACACACTAATGAGGGAAACAGGACAAACACTGACACTACCATATACATACATGAGACTAGATTTCATGCATCTGTGCTATCAACCCTCCTTCTAAGGACCACCAATGATTCCTCAAATGGCTGAGGGTCATTGCTGATATCTCAAAGCCAACTCCTCTGGGGCCTCTGGTCTGAATTTCTGCAAGCCTCATGGCCTGTGTGTGGTGTCAACTACTGGGTCATTCCTGAACTGTTGTTCTACTTAATCGCTTCTTTAACTTTTCATAGATTTCTTCTTTGCACCTCAAAGGGACATCAAGAAATAGCAATTAACATTTATGACTAGTATCATTTTAAATGACACAACTTATCTTTTTTCCAGGTGCGAAGCACATCATTTATGGTGTTAATAACCCTTAAGGCCAAAGCCATAAGCTAAATAATATATGTGGCCAAGAAGAGACATACCAATACAAGAGCGACCTCTTTATTTGTGGCTCACTGAGTCATTAACCAAGTTGCCACCTATTTACCACAAGATAAACACAGCAAATATCAGTAGAGCAGGGCAGGACCTTGCACAAAAGCAATTTAGGGAAGGAAGAATGAAGACATTACAGAACTGACTAGAATTCAGTTAGGCAATAGGTAGTACACTTCCACGAACTGACAATGCTCTACAGATGTCTTGCAAAAATCCACTGTTTGCTACCAAGGTAATACTGAATGGTAGAAAGAAAGCATGGGCTTTATATTTATAGATGGATTGCCTAGATTTGTGGACTAAATCTATCCCTTCTTAGTTTTATAACTTTAACTTGTTTAACTTTACTAAGCTTTACTTTCTGACCTGTAAAATGAAAATTAAAAAAGATGGTGAGGAGTCAGTAAATAATGTACAGACAGGGCTTAGCACAGGGTCTGGCACATAGTTAGTATTCAATCATTATTAGTTATTATCATCTAAAGAATAAAAATGCTGTGTAGGTAGCCAGAAAAGTCCAGAAAGGCCTATTTTACCAATAATGTGGTAAAAATAGCAAATATTTACAAAGAAAAGATAATAAAACCAAATACTGGTAATATTAGTTAGTGACAGAAAATTAAATTGACATTTTTTTTTACTTTGTGTGAAATAGGAATACTTAAGGAAAAGCAAATTTAATCATATGATCAAATATAAGATTTCTGTGTTTATTCTGAAGAAAATTTGACAACCTGAAAAAGCTTCAAAGATGGGGTCATTTATTTAACAAATATTTATTGAGTACCTACAAAAAAAAATCTGTTGGGTACCAGAGACTATGAAAAATATTAATAATAAAAGCATGTGTAAAATGCTGTCATGAACACAGAGCACAGGGATAGGAGGGATTCATTCTGCCTTGGGTATGTCAGAGATGGGAGATCCAGGGCAGCATATCACAAAAGAAATGACACTTGCAATGGATTTAGGATTTTACTGGTGAGCAGGCAGAAGGCAACTCCAAAGAGAGGAAACAAGAGCAGTCAATGCCTGAAAGTATTTGGCAAACACCTAGAGGCATCTGAGGTATCTTGTAGCTAGTAAAGATGCAATATGGCTAGATACAAGTATATTGGGGAGGGGAGGAGGTTTGCAGAAAGGAGGCTGTAAAGGTAGACCTGAGAAAACCTGTGAGGACAAAGCAAGAAAAGACATGAAATCAGTACCTCGAAGGGATATCCCTCATGCTCATGCAGACTCATTCATAATAGCCAAGATACAGTAACAATTTAAATATCTACAAAGAAAATGTAGTATATATATATAATGGAATATTATTCAGCCTTAAAAACAAACTAACAAAAATCCTGCCACTTGGACAACATGGATGAACCTAGAGGAGATTATGCTAAGTAAAATAAGCCAGACACAGAAGGACAAATATTGTATGGTCTCACCTATATGTGGAATCTAAAAAAGTTAAATTCCTAGAAACTGAGATAACAGTGGTTACGGGG
>NW_007248864.1:122394-153419 GCF_000164805.1 Carlito syrichta
TGGGGGGGGGCCCGGATGGGGAAATGTTGATCAAAAGACACAAATTTTCAGATACCAGATGAACAATTTCTGGGTCTCTAATGTACAGCATGCCTGGTGATAAATGAGTTAATCAATTTGTGACAACCATTACACAATTTATATCAAATCATCACATTGTATACTTTAAATATATACAATCCTTTATTTGTCAATTAAATATTTTAAGTATTTTTTAAAAACCTGTTAGGGAATTTTAGCATCCCTAGTCTTTAACATAAAGGCAACCATATATGGCAAGACTGATCTTTAAGAAGCACTCTCTAGATAAAGAAATGCAAGGAAATAACTGCTTTAAAAGTCAGGATACTGATTATTTTGGAAAGATGGAAGGCTTCTGGCTGGGAGAGAGCACCTAGTAGGGCTTCTAGGGTGGCTGACAAAGTTTTATTGCTTGATCTGGATGGTAATTTCAAGTATGTTTGCCTTATAATATTGTATTAAGTTACACATTTGTTGGATTTTTTTTGAATCCTTGCCTCATCTTATAATAAAAAAGCTTAAGAAGAAAAAGAAAACACACTTTTGTCACACTGTGTAGGTTGTCTGGTGTAAAGAGGAACCCAAAAGATGAAGAAAGAAGTGATTACCTTAAGATGGAAGATGAAAAGGACAGAGGGAATGAGAAAGGAGAAATAAATCCATTTGAGAAACATCTTACTTTTTTTTTTCTGAGTCATGGTCTCACTGTCACCCAGGTTAAAGTGCTGTAGCAGCCTGAACCTCCTGGACTCAGGCAATCCTGACTCAGCCTCTTGAGTAGGTAGGACTACAGGCGTGCACCACCATGCTTTTTTTTTTTTTTCTTCTTATAGAGAAGTCTTGCTATGTTGCTCAGGCTGGTCTCGAACTTCTGGGCACAAGCGATTCTCTGGTCTCGGCCTCCCAAAGTACTGGGATTACAGACAAGAGCCACTGTGCCTGGCTTGAGAAACATCTTGAGAGTTGACTGCCAGAAATTTCTATAGGGCTCCAGCAGTAGAAGATACAGAGAGTGATTTCAGATTTTACCAGGCACAGTCTAAGCCCTCAGCATGCATTATCTGACTGAATCCTCTACAGCAAGCCCATGAGGTAGGTGCCATTATTCATCCCCATATTACAAATGAGGAAATTTACCCAGGTATGGTGGCTCATGCCTATAATCCCAGCACTTTAGGAGGTGGAGATGAGAGGATTGCCTGAGTCCAGGGATTCAAGACCAGCCTGGGCAACTTGGCAAGACCTCTTCTCTACAATAAATCAAAAAAATTAGCCAGGCGTGATGGCACGCACTTGTGGTTCCAGCTATTTGGAAGGCTGAGGCGGAAGGATCACCTGAGCCCAGCAGGTCAAGGCTGTAGTGGCCATGAGTGTGCCACTGCACTCCAGCCTGGACAACAGAGACTCCCACTCAAAACAAAAACAAAAATAAAAACAAAAATAAATGAACAAATTTGCAAGCCATCAAGTGGTAAACCTGGGGAAACAAGACATGAGGGAGACTGTACAGAACAGACTCAGACCTGGGATAAAAGGAGCGCCTGTCTCCTACATGGTTCAATCCAGACCATCAAAGGTAGAACGTTTCATAAATCTCTAAATCTCTAGTTGCTGATGAAGAGTGATTTTTTTTCCGGGCCTTATCCTCAGCATGTTTATCTTTTCTGGCAATATGTGACAGTGGTAGGCGGCTGGTAGTAATGCTAAGATTTAGGATCCTGGCCAACTCTGTTGTTTTCCATCAAAAATATGACTGACATCTGGCAGAGTCAGCAAACGTCAAGATGAATGGTCTTCTACTAATTCATACATTACAAACTGGATTGTCAAAATTGGTCAAATTCTATTACAGAATTATAGTTCAGCTGCACTGAATACTAGATACATATAAGCCATTAGCTGGGACTTTAAAATCTCTTTGCTCTATGGAAATTCCTATTCTGGTAGTAGTTGTTACATGAGATTTGATCTTTATCACACTTTTTCTGGCAGCAGTAAAATTCCATTTCCATCAACTGTTTCCTTTCAGGAAAGAAGTCTCTCAGGAAATACTCAAAACATTGTTCTCAACAAAGTTCTCAAATATGAATCATTTTCAACTGCCAGTAAGACACTTTTTCCCCTCAGTGTTTTGCATCATAATATACTTTCTCTAAAATGACAGCTTTTGGGCAAGATATACTTACTTGAAAAAATACATTTATTAACTACAAACTAAATCATTTATTCTCTTCTCTCTATGGTTCTGCTCAAGCAGTTCACGCTGCCTCAATTCTGCTGCTTCTTCCCAGATATGCCCATCCAATTCCTACCAATGAGTTAATTCAGCAAATATTTCCTAAATACCTTCTAGATTTTTGGTCATGTAATAAGTGGTAGGGGTACGAATCAAATTTAAAAAAATCATCAAGAACTTTCCAGGCAAAGATTAGATTATAATCATTGCAGGTGATGGAATTATCATGGGCATTCTGAAATTTTCCTTCAATGAAAACATTTTTGGAAGAAACATTTATAGCTGGTCCTTTAAGGTAGCAGTTGGAATTAAAGGCAAGAGAAAAGGCATTTATGGCAACCAAGGGAAGGCAACTCAAGGGCCTACAACTACAAGGTACACAACTACAAGAAACACAATTTATTAAGGACCCCATCTGCCTTAGAGATTCATGCTAGTGTTTATGCTGAAGTCACACCTGCTCTCAGCTAATGACTGAAAACAGTAGGGATACTAAGTCAGGTTGTTCCTGGAAGTTACAGGACTTCACAGGTACCTGACTTTGGACTCCCTAATAGTTTTACTGAACCTTCCTTAGGCTACACGGTAGTCTAGAAAGCTTCAGCCTAACCAACTCTCCCTTTCCCCTTCACTAGGGGTCAGACTTGCATCAAAGACTGATGGGCACTCCCACCCTTCCCAGGCCTCTTACCAGTCTCTTCCCCTAAAACCCTTGCTGGTTTAATCCTATGTGTCTGTTTTTCAGAGAACCCAGAACAATACTGCATTCTAGACAGAGGGTTCAGCATAAATACCCAGAGGTATGAAAAATCATGACAAGCTATTAGCACCCCAAGAAGTGGTATGTATCTAGAGCAAGCTGCAGAAGTGTGGGTATGGAAAAAGAAGCTAGGCCAAATCAGAAAAGGCCTGGCAATGTCCTGATTTAAAAAAACAAAACAAAACAAAACTTGGACTTGTTCCATGAAAAAATATGGAGCCACCAGAAAGTTTTAAGCAAGAAAAGAGCACGTGTTTTGTTTAATTGTACTGCTGGCAGAATGAAGGATGGACCGGATGAAGTAAATATTAGAAGCACCTCGATGTATACTTCCCCCTTGTTTACTAGCCTATGAGAGCCTAAAGAATGAAATCGTCTTTTTTCTGTTTCATTTAAATCTCTATCCTCCTATAATCTTGGGCTCCTCTCATGGCCTAATATTTAAAGTCCTCCCAAAGTTTAATGATCAGCTTTGGGGCATTTCTGCTCAGACACTGGAATGCTCTGTCTAGCCAACCTAGAAAGGGATAGTTATACATATAAAGGATGGAAGAAGTTACTTTCAAAGCTTTGTCTCTTGCCAACTAGTTATTTCATAAACTGCTTTGAAGATGGGCATCTAATCACATTTGTTGATCCTAATTGTGGGGACAAAGGTAGTCATTAGACATTTAGTTTTTGAATGTTTACCAAATCAATAAAGTTTGGAGAGCCAGATCAGGCTCAAGACCCAGAGGTCTTATCCAAAGAGCACTGAACAAAATCAGAATTGAGTTCTGGATATTGACTCAATGTCCAATGGTGATCTTTGAGAAAACATAGGTCTAGCGTCTATTTTACTCTTCATAAAGTAGAAATAAGACCTACCCTAAACTGATGTACAAAGTAAGATGAAAATTAAATAAGAAGAAAATTTCAATGTGATTTGAAAACAGCAAAATAAATGCAGTTGAATATATAATTAGGTGCAATAGACAAATCAGAGAGATCAAAATCTAAATATCACCCTATCACAAAAACGTCCTGAATTTCTAAACAAATACCACGAATATAACTTATCTGTTACACTCATTGTGACATCAATGTGCTAATATAAGGCCATTATTAACCACAGAGTTCTTATTTACTTAAGGACTTCAGGGCTGGAAAGAAAGCATTCAAAATAAAGACAATTATTATCAATTCTGATTTTCAACAATATCAAGGGATGGTGTGATATTATCCAAAAGTTCTCAAAATACAATTTTTTTTTTTAATTTCATGTGTGAAGCAGCACTTTTGGTTTGAAGTGTACTTCTATGAAATCAAATAATCATGGGACTCAATTCCCAAACGTCTATGGATTGGTGGAGCTAGAATCCACAACCTTCTCAAGGTCCTGGACACTGGAAAGCTTGATGCCCTTCCTCAGATACTCAGTCTTTTTTCTCATTCCTCCCTCTCTGAATTAACTAATAAAGCACATGGATGCTCTTGGACCCTACTTGTAAAAACCAAAACAATCTTACTGGAAAAAGCAATCATTATCTCCAGACAGTCCAAAGTGGTTTGTGTCCCTTAGAAAAGAATGTCTCACAAGTCATAAATTGTAAGATCTACATGGGCTAAGGGACTACAGTTAGTTATCAATGGTTGCTTGCCCATGTAAAATAAAAATGTCACCTCCAGTCTTCCACAATGAGATACTCACAAAAAAGTAGGAATGCTCAAAGCATTTCACCAGTGCTTTTTTAAATCTTCCAAACTTGCAACAAATTTAGTAAATACACTGGTGTTGTTTTGACTTGGGAAGAAGAGAGATGAAAAGTAGAGGAAACTAATTTTATTTTTATAAAATTAAATTTTCACTAGACTATTTTGGCCCAAGAACAAAACAACTATAGAAATCATTCTACATCTCATTTGGCAACTTCCAAAACCAATGATTAATTATTCATTATTTTCAGTTACAAAATACATTTAATGGTAGGAAATCAATAATGATGATAGTAATGAATGCCATTATATTGAGCACATTCTATATGTGAGACATCTTACATATGTTATCTGTATTCCTCAACAACTCATTGTTAATATTGTACATCTCAATTTTTTTAAGTGAGACTCAGGAGACACAAATGTGCCACAAATCAGGTAAATGGCAAAACTGAGCTCTGAATCAAGATATCTAAAAGCTCCGATTTTTTTTTAGAATTGAACCTAAATCTACATATTGCGCTATACATAAAAGTCAATTTGAAATGGATCACAGACTGAAATGTAAATCCTAAAGCTATAAAACGTTTAAAAAATAAAAGTAAATCTTCATGATTCTAGGTCAGTTGTTTATTGAAATGAATGAACGAGTGATAAAATAAAAAAACTGACAAATAGAACTTCATCAAAACATAAACCTTTTGCTTTTTGAAAGGCACTACGTAAAAAATAAAAAGACAAGCCGGGCTCGGTGGCTCAGCCTGTAATCTCGTGCTTTGGGAGGCTGAGGTGAGTGGATTGCCTGAGCCTGTGGGTTCAAGACCCGCCTGGGCAACTTGGTGAGACCTCATCTCTACAATAAATCAAAAATTAGCCGGGCATGGTAGCGCGCGCCTGTAGTTCCAGCTACTTGGAAGGCTGAGGCAGAAGGATCGCCAGAGCCCAGCAGATCGAGGTTGCAGTGGCTGAGAGCGGTCACTGCACTCCAGTCTGGGCGACAGAGTGAGACTCCAACTCAAAAAAAAAAATAAATAAATAAAATAAAATAAAATAAAAAGACAAGCCACACAAACTGGGGAAAATGCAAAACACATATCTGAAAAAGGACCAGTAATGAGAACATATAAAGAATCTTCAAAACTGTGTAAGGAAAATCTTTCCCAGTGAAAAAAATATTAACAGATACTTGCTAAAAATAATTAATTAGGAATAATGCAATGAGACATCACTATCCACTTACTAGAATGGCCAAAAGTTCAAAAGATAGACAATAACAACATTGGTAAGGATATGGAGCTACTGGAACCTCATATGTTGCTGTTAGGAATCAAAAATGGTACAGTAACTTTGAAAAACAACTTGTTATAAAATTAAATACACACTTACCATAATACCCAGCCATCTCACTTCTACGTATTTAACTAAAAAAAGATGTATGTCTACACAAAAACCTGAACACAGATGTTTACAGAAACTTTCTTTACAACCACCAAAAACTAAAAACAATCCAAATTTTCACCAGCTACTTGGTGAATGGATAACATCTATATAGTGGAATTCTACTCAGTAGTAAAAAGCAGCAAAACTGGATAAATGCAGTGGCACAGGTGACACTCATAGACGTTTTGCTAAGTAAAATAAGCCATGCTCAAAGGCTACATATTTTTGTCCCATTTATATAAAATTCTAAAAACAAAATTATAAGAACAAAAATCAGATTAATGGCTGGCATTATAGGGAGGTGATTAACTACAAAGAAAGATAAGGGAATTTTTTAGGTGAGAAAATTATTATTTTATTTCAGTGGTGATATAACCTTATCGAGATAACTTTGACAAAATTCATAGACTTGTACACATCTGGAAAGGGTGAATTTTACTGTATGTAAATTATACTTCAATAATCTTGGAGAAATATTGTGTTCATTTAAAAAACCCTCAGAAATGCCCAACTATTTTAGGCAGAGATCTACAACTAATTAGAATTGAAAATGTCAATTTCTGATTGTAAATTTAAGATCCATGATTAAAGGACAAGACATGGAGAGCAGGCAAAGCTCATGAAAGTTTTGTGTGTGTATGTCTTTCACTGCTAATTGATATAATTGTGTAAAAAGAGGTTGTGGTAAGGTGATAAATGTGTAATTTAGAACCAAAACATCCCATCTGGTATTTATTCAAAACAGGTTGACAAGATAATAAATGGTCATAACTGCCCTTACCAATTGCTTGAATTTGTAGATGACTCATTCAAAGAACTGCCTAATGAGACAGGAACCTATTCAAGTACTAATTTTCACTTTATAAGAATTCTGATTGAGAAGAGCAGGGATGAAACACTCTTATTCTATGCAATTTCTTCCTCTTGATCAGAGTTCTGAAAAGAAGTAGTAGAAGCTTATCTTGGCAGCAGAGACTGCAGGGTGGGAGAAGGTGAAGAGTTTTCTAAAAACCCCTGAAGGGCAGGTTATTCAGCATCAGTTGGAGGCAGCTATCAAACGGTGGATAAGCCATCATGCATGGTCCTCAGTTTGCAGGGAGCTATGGTCATTTAAGTACCATTCTCAGAGCCCCAAGGAAGAACTAAACTAAAAAACAGACTACAGAAGACTTTTCACTTATACACTCATTTATTCACCCAGTCATCCCACAAACATTTATCAACTGCCCACTCAGGGCTGATTTTGTGTTAAGCTGAAGACAGAGGGATAACCTGGTCTTCAGTAGTTTACAATCTTCTGGTAGACAAGTGTGAGGGGTGTATAAAGTACAGTAGCAGCCAACAGGCCAGAGTACACTGTAGCAGAAGAAGAAAGCTAGAGCTGTGATTTATTTTTCCTTGTACACAATTTTCTATCAGGTTCTCAGTGACCCATAGTTCACTAAGAAGTCAAAAATGGCAGTCATACTAGGGAGCAGGAACAACATATGCAATAGAAATACAGATAAGCAGTGTAGCCAGGGAACTGCATGAAGTTCTGGGATACTGAGAGCCTAATGGAAAATAGTGTGTAATGAGATTGGAGAGGTAGGCATGAATCAGGTTCTGAGCTTTGCACATTAGATATCACTGTTCAAGGTAGATAATTCACATTAGATATCACTGTTCAAGGTAGACAACAGGCAGTCTATGAACAAGAGAGGAACAAATTAAGATTTGGATGTAGAAAGATGATTCCAAGAATAAGTCAGGGGTTGGCAATGAAAAAAGGCAGATGGGGAGTTTCTCTCTTTTTGGGGTAGCTGAAAAGCTGGGGGTGAACTAGAAAGTTGGTGTTGACAGAGCAGCAGAAAGAACCATGAACCACCCTTCAGTCATGAAGAGAAAATTACCCATTCTCCTGCCCACTGCATGTCTCTAGCTAGCCATCATGATTGTTTATTTCTCTACCCACATTGGACTAGCAGCTCCTTAAGGAATGGAATGGTTGCACGTGAACTCTCTCTCCCTCTCTCTCTGTCTCTGTCTCTCTCATGTGTACATGCATGCACACACACATTTATATCTCCAGTGCCTGGCTAAAGGTAGATGTTCAATAACTGTGTAGATCTGAAGGAATGAGTGAATACATAAATGAATGCATTGATGGTTTTCGCCCCCAAAATGCAGTTGAGAGCTAATACAAAATGTAATTGATGGGTTACCTTGGGAGTTGGCAAGTTACTCATCAGATGGAAAGTTGAAGCGTATGCCTCTGAAGGTCTTTTCCAATATGAGTATTTTATCATTCAACACCCCCACCACTACCACTGTGAAAGTAACAAGTGGCTAAAAACGGTATATGTGAGATCTGTGTTAAAGGAAGACAAAACAAAAAACAAAAAAAAGAACCAATAAAAAATGTCTAAGTATAAGTTTATAATACCACTAAATAACATGCTAAGTCAGTTAAAAGCTGATAATAGAATTTTTTTAGAAAGGCCCCGGAGAAAGGAAACCACTGACTGCCATAATTAAGCTATTAAAAGCAGGCAGTGCCAGGAGTGGTGGCTCATGCCTGTAATCCCAGCACTTTGGGAGGCAGAGGCAAGAGGACTGCCTGAGCCCAGGGGTTTGAGAGCAGCCTGGGCAACTTGGTAAGACCTCATCTCTACAATAAATCAAAAAATTAGCTAGGCATGGTGGTGCACGTCTGTAGTTCCAGCTACTTTGAAAGCTGAGGCAGAAGAATCACCTGAGCCCAGCAGGTAGAGGCTGCAGAGGCCATGAACGTGCCACTGCACTCCAGCCTAGAAGAAAGAGTGAGACTCCTACTTGAAAGAAAAGAGAGAGAGAGAGAGAGAGAGAGAGAGAGAGAGAGAGAGAGAGAGAGAGAGAAAGGAAAAAAGCAGGCAGTGTAGAAGATTAGACTTTGTAGATGTCTTCATATTGGGAGGAGGGAATGTCAGGGACTTAGAGGTGGGCCCAGAAGCAAGGAGTAGGAAGAAATCCAAGTAAATAAGAGCAGATTATTAGAAAAGATAGTACAGTAATAACCAAAGGTCCAGACAGGTAAGCAGTGAGCATCAGAATACACAGCAAGGAGAACGCAGACAGAATATAACAGGGAAATCAGGTCAAAGGCAATTAGTGGGTGAGTATCAAGAACATCAGGATTGAGCAGCAAAGACCCACCCACAGGTATGGGTCTCGGCAGAGTGCAAGTTCCTAAGAGGCCTAGCTAAAAGAAAGCATGTTCTTATCCTTGGGGCAAATGGGGTACCAACCATTGTACCCATAGGACTTCACAGGGAAGAAAAAGAACAAGGCCTAGTTTCTGGTACAAAAATACAAGGCCACTCTTAATCACAAGGAGCTAGGCAAGAGCAGCCTTACAAAACCCTGACAACGCAAAATCAGATTGAGACTAGCAAACCTGCTGAACTGCTGAGCTAGCAGTCTGAGGTTCCCAAAATTCTCTCCAACTCAGGACAGACTGGGACCCAAAGCCTCATTCAGGGCTGACCTGTCCTAGCTCTGTCCATTGGAAGCTGTGCAGAACAAAAACCAGCAGGTCCTCACAGCCCTCCCAACATCAGACAGTATGAGGCAAGACTATGAGTACAAAAGAGCTGCTAAAAAACTACCAATGAAAGAGAAGTCTGTCACGTGGCAAGAACCAGGGAAAAGGAATGAATATAGAATCTGCTGTACAGAGATCTCCTCTGTCTACTTTCTTCTCCCCCCACTTCCCTAATCTACAATACACATCTTAAAAAACCTCTACAGACCATAGATATTACCTAGATATCTATTTATTTTCATATTTGTGGCCATATCTGGAAAAAATAATACAAAACTCAGTCATTTGTCAAGACCATGCTCCCAGCTACATATAAAATGTTTTGGGAGAAAAATCAGATTCCTCTTACATTTTTACCTAATGCATCTTATCATGAGCATAACATGCAATTGGGAAGACAGCCAGCATTGCGACTCTTATTTCCCTTTCTGAACCACATATTTAGATAGTGTTAAGGGATTTAAACAATGCTCTGGCCTATTCATCCTCTCTGTAGAGATGAAAATCTGAGGATCACTGAGAAACTACAAAAATTCACAAAAAAATTATACAACAAACTAGTGACAGAGCCAGAAAAGAAACCCAGATGCCTCTGTTCCTTCCATGTTTGCAGTATCACCAAATCTGGTAGAGATGCTTGACATTAGGACAATACATCTAGTTAAATGCATTCAGTCATAATTTTTAACCTTTCCCAATGAGCTCATACATAGCCCAACAGAAAATCTTCTCTTTCCATTTGCACAGACGATCCTTGACATATGAGAGTAGAAATCCACTAGAGATTACACAATTTAGATTGTCTAACTCCAAAACAAGAGAAGGCCACATTTTGCTGCTGTGGAAAATTAATGAAATTAATCCTAGAGGCTCATATGCTGTGAGACACATTCATTCCTTGATATCGAAACTCTCTAACAAATTTCAACACAAGATATGTCGGTACTTCCTGATCATCATCTGTTACCGTGACTAGTTTTTGAAGGAATGTAAATAATAAGGCAGGTGCTTGATCCTTAACATCTACACAATCCTTTGTATCTGTACTAAAGCTGGAAGGATAAAAAAGGTTTCATTTAAAGAAATACTTTTCGGCTAGGTGCAATGGCTCATGTCTGTAATCCCAGCACTTTGGGAAGCTGGAGCAGGAGGATTTCTTGAGCCCAGAAGTTCAAGACAAGCCTGAGCAACATAGTGACACAATGTCTCAACAAAATTTTAAAAATTTAACTGGAAGTGGTGGCACACTTCTATAGTCCCAGCTACTCAGGAGGCTGAGGCAGAAAATCGCCTGAACACAGGAGGGGGAGGCTGCAGTGAGCCATAATTGTGCCACTGCCCTCCAGCCTGCGTGATAGAGTGAGACTCCCAAATTTAAAAATAAGAGAGAGAAACATTTTTCACTGCAACCACTGAATATAAAATAGGTAAAGAAGACAAATATCACATGTTCTCACTCACAGATAGATTGGTTGTTACCAGAGACTGGGAAGAGGGGAGGGTGGCAATAAAGACAGGTTGAGTAATGAGCACAAACACACAGGATGAAAGAAGAAATAAGACCTAATGTTTGACAGATAAGTAGGGTGGCTATACTTAACAATAACCTATTGTATATTTCAAAATAACTAGAAGAATTTTAATGTTTCCAGCACAAAGAAAAGATAAATAAATGTTTAAGGTGATGGCTATCCAAATTACCCCGATTTGATTACACATTTTGTATATCAAAATATCACATGTATCCCCAAAATATGTAATCTATTACATATCAATAAAAAGTGAGTAGAAGATGAAAAAGTTTAATAACTGGTAAATCATAAATAATTGAGTTGGTCTAACATTTGAAGAATGTGACTTTAATTATTCAATACTATTCATCTGTAATCAAACAGAATTGTGTTGAAAATCCCAGTATATTTAAAAGAACTAAACAAATACACATTGTTTAGAAACTTGACCTTGACCAACATTTTGTTATCTATATAAATATAGTCTAACGCTTAAATACGGTTTAATTTGCCAGGCGCAGTGGCTCATGCCTGTAATCCCAGTATTTTAGGAAGCCAAGGCAAGAGGATTGCCTGAGCCCAGGATTTGAGACCAGCCCTGGTAAATTGGCAAGACCTTGTCTCTACAGTAAATAAAAAAAATCAGCTGGGTGTGGTGGCAGATGCCTGTGGTTCCAGCTACTTGGAAGGTTGAGGCGGAAGGATCGCCTAAGCCCCTCAGGCTGAGACTGCGGTGGCCATGAGCGTTGCCACTGAACTCAGCCTAGGCAGCAGTGAGACTCCGACTCAAAAAATAAATAATAAACAAACAAATAAATAAATAATAAAAATATGATTCAATTCTCCAATCAATAAGAGTGGGCCTGGCTGGGTGCAGTGCTCACACCTTTAATCCCAGCACTTTGGGAGACTGAGGTGGGAAGATTGCTTGAGCCCAGGAGTTCGACACCAGCCTAGGCAACATAGTGAGACTTTGTCTCTGAAAAAAATAAATAAGCTGAGCATGATGGCATGCACCTATACTCCCAGCTACTTGTGAGGCTGAAGCAAAAGGACTGCCTAAGCTCAGGAGGTCGAGGCTGTGGGAAGCTGTGATCATGCCACTGCGCTCCAGTCTGAGCAAGAGTGAGACCCCGAAAGAAAAAAATAAAATGGAACGGACCTTGAAGGAAAAATCTAAAATTTACCTAAAACCACATTTTCATAAACTCACAATAAATTATGTTGAATGAATAAATGAAATGAACCATCTTCCTCCCCAGAATAACCAAGACAGAAAAATCACTATTTTAGAAGAGTAACTTAACAGTGAAGAAGCCTGACAAACACTACTTCAGACAGGTGACCAAGTTAATATCATTAGTGATAAGTCTTGTTGATACTATGCACCATGGATATGATGTGATTAGAATGAATGGCTCTTTACCTCTGATCTTCCTCTCAAAAATCCACAACTCACATCTAATGATGAGAAAAACTTCAGACAAATACCACTTGAGGGACATTCTACAAAACGCTTGGCCAGTAGTCTTCAAAACTGTCAAAATCACCAACACCAAGGAAAGTCTTTGAAACTGTCACAGGCAAGGAAATATAACGAAATACGATGTGGTGTCCTACATGGGATCCTGAAAAAGAAAAAGGCCACTGGGGAAAAAAAAACTAAGAAAATCTGAAAAGCATGCAAGCTTTAGTTAAAAATACATCAAAATTGGTTCATTAACTGTGACAAACACAGCATTCTAACATAAGATGATAATAATGAGGAAACTGAGTATGGGGCATACATGGGAACTCTCTGTAGAATTTTCCTAAATTCCTATAAATCTAAATTTATAAATTATTTAATAAATAAATTAATTATAGATTTGTTAATTATTATTTATTAATTATAAATTTATAAATACTTTTATTTATAAATTTATTTTAAAACAAATTTATAAAAAAAAGTTAAAAACAAATTTTAAAAATGAGTACTAGATTTTTCCATATGGTTAACAGATATAATATATAAAAGATGTGTGTGTGTGTGTGTGTGTGTGTGTGTGTGTGTATGTGTGTGTAAAGTGACACTGAGAAAATAAGAATGTAAACCTTAAATGTCCTTTAGCTCCCTTTTTGGCATGTCTCTCAAATTCAGGAGATGCCTTTAGACCTCATTAGCCAAAACTTAGATGAATAAATTTGTGCAGAAAAAAAAAATCTCGATTTTTGTCTATTTGCCTTTTAATAGTAGATGTACGAGGGGGACCCCCAAAAAACCAGAAATGTATTTATAAAAAATTGTGTGTTCCTTTTTTTTTTTTTGAGTGGGAGTCTCACTCTGTCACCTGGAGTACAGTGGCAGGCTCATGGCCACCACAGCCTTTATCTGCTGGGCTCAGGCAATCCTTCCGCCTCAGCCTTCCAAGTAGCTGGAACCACAGGCTCACACCACCATGCCCAGCTAATTTTTTGATTTATTGTAGAGATGAGGTCTCACCAAGTTGCTCAGTCTGGTCTCGAACTCCGGGCTCAGGCAATCCTCTCACCTCAGCCTCCCAAAGTGCTGGGATTATAGGCGTGAGCCACTGTGCGGTGCGCGGTCGTGTATTTATTTTTACACATTTAAACCTCAGTCACCTTCAATGTACTCTCCATTTGATGCAATACACCCACTGAAACACTTTTTCCAGATGCTTTGCCGAGCTCAAAACAGTTTCTGAACGTGTCAATTTTGATACCTTTTACTGCCATTTTTTGTTCCACCTCTTTCACACTGACAAAAACGTTCCCTTTGAGTTTTTTTTTTTCATTCAGGAAACAAAAAAAAGTTGCTCAGGGCAAGTGTAGGGCATGGGGGTCATGCTGGTTTTGGTCAAAAACTGCTGAACACTTAGCACAGTGTGGGCAGGTGTGCTCGTAAATCCCCATCATGAAATGGGCAAATGCTTTGAATCTCAAAAAAACAAAAACAAAAACAAAAAACCAAATTCACCGAAGCCAAATGCAGCTTCTCACAACAACGCTAACTGGTACACTGATGCCAATGGGTGCCAAAACATTTATCTGGCAAGGGAAGCCTGTACAAGGGGCTCACCCTCCCAAAAATAATTCCAGTTTTTTGGGGTACCCGCTATTTATTTAGTTAGTTGAAATACATCTAAACATAGTGAGGTATGTTGTTCACTAGTTTCTCTATTGGTGAGCCCAACTAGAATCCAAAACTACTAATAATATACTAAAGGTTAACTACAGTGAAAAATGAATTGTTTACTGCCTGTGTCACTTTTCTGCTGGAATAGTCTGAGCAGTGTTTTAAGTGCACGTCAGAAGCCAGGGACATGAATTAGGGCTGGGTTAAGTAGGGAGTAGAGACAATGTTCCATAGTGCTGACCCTGACCATCAGTCTTTGAGCAAGAACTGTCACTTGCTTTAATTCATTCTTCCTCATCCTTTGCTCCCTTTGAATCTGACAATTTCTAAGAATGAACTTTCTTTACGACACATGCTGTATATTATTTGGTTTGAAGCAGTTTTGAGTTTATATGAAGTAGAGCAATGTTCTTTTTCAAATCTCTGTTAGTTCTTAAGATATCAGAGCCTGCAAAAAGCATATGTAGAGCTGTTATTATCCCTTCAGATCAATAACTCAATCACTGCTATGAGATATAAAGAAAGGAATTAGGAAGACAAGCAAATCTTTAGGGCTGTATCTGTTCTGGCAAAAGAAGCACAATAGAGAGGCATGAAGATATTAAAAACGATTTTAGCAAGTGAGTTCTTGACAAGCAAAAAAAAAACCTGGGCCATTCTATCTACCCAAATGTTTTTATAAGGATTTAAGCTACCAGGTAATCAAATTCCAGGAGCTACAGACAAATAGAAAAGGCTTGGAGGTCAGGCAATGAGTAGATATGTAGATGAGTAGATATAGGCAACAGCTGCACATGAGCATTTGCAAAAATAGTTAGGTTCCTGCTAAGTGCCACACACACACACAAATACAGTATTCACTAAAATATTCACTTTAATGTCACATACCTTTATCAGCTGAATACACTTAAAAATTTAAGCAAACATTGAAAAGATGTCAACCACATATACCTGTCTGCTAATTAAGGTTTTTTTTTTTTTGTTGTTGTTGTTGTTTTGTTTTTAAAAAAGATAACAAAAAACAATGAACAAGGGCTCACTCTGCAAGAAATGTATTATTTGGAATCTCCTATTACATAAAAATATCTTGGACTACTCTTAGCTACTTGTTTCCACAGAGCACAAAAAAAAAGAGGAAAGCCAGTAAGTTAATAGAGGAGGAACCTCCCACACACTACTTTATATAGGTGATTTAGGGCAATACCAACCATGCAAAGTCATGTTCATAACATGGACCCTTTATATGATGTGAAAATGGCACTTCAACTCTCTGGTCTTCCTCCCAGAACTCAGTAACAGCAGTCTAATCATAAGGGGAAAAAAAATCAGATGAATCCCAAATGAGGAACAGTTTACAAAATATCTAACCAGTATGTCCCCAAAACTGTCCAAAATGAAGCACAAAGTCTGAGAAACTTCATAGTCAAGAAGAGCCTAAGAAGACATGACATATGGTATCTTGGATGGGACCCTGGAAAAGGAAAATGACATAAAAGAAAAACTGAGAAAAATCTAAATAAAGCATAAATATTTAAAAAAAAAATTTAAAAATAAATAAAGTTTATTAGATTAAAGTTTTTATTGTAGAGATGAGGGCTCACCAAGTTGCCCAGGCTGATCTTGAACCCGTGGACTCAGGCAATCCTCTCACCTTTGCCTCCCAAACTGCTAGGATTATAGGTGTGGGCCACTGCACCCAGTCAATGTATCAATATTAATTCATTACTAATGCAAGATGCTAATAGTAGGGGAAATGGTTGTAGAGTATATGAAAACTAAACTACATTTGTAACTTTTATGTAAATCTAAAACTATTCGAAAATAAAGTTTTTAAAAACATTTAAAATCTTTTCTTACTTATTTCAAAAAAGAAAATTCCCCAATCAAAACTGCAGTTCTAACCAAGTATTGCATCAGAAAGAGAATCAACCAGTCCTAGACACCTGCTGTGCAAGAAGGAAACCTGAAATTAATTTCCTATGGGTAGGGCCAGGTGTAGTAGCTCATTCCCGTAGTCCCAATACGTTGGGAAGTCGAGGTGGAAGGTACTACTTGAGGCCAGGAGCTAAAGATCAGCCAGAGTAACATAGTGAGACCTCTCCCACACCATCTTTACAAAAAAATTCTAACAACAGAGGGGCATGGTGGCATGTGTCTGTAGAACTAGCTACTAGGGAGGCTGAGGAAGGAGGAACACTTGAGCCCAGGAGGTTGAGGCTGCAGTGAGCCAAGAATGTGCCACTGCACTCCAGCCTGGCTAACACAGAGAGAGAGAGAGAGAGAGAGAAAGACTGTCTCTTAAAAAAAAAAAAAAAAGGAAGGAAGGAAGGAAGGAAGGAAGGAAGGAAGGAAGGAAAGAAAAAAGTATATGGTTTACCTAACAGTCACCAGGTGGAGATGGTTTTGTCAAAATTGTCTCTTTGAGTCAAGCATGAAGCAAATTAAGAGTCAGTAGCAAAATCGGGGGATGAGTGACCTGTTTAACAATTCAATCTATATATATATATTTTTTTGAGTTGGAGTCTCACTCTGTTGCCCAGACTGGAGTGCAGTGGCCGTTCCCGGCCACCGCGGCCTCGACCTGCTGGGCTCCGGCGATCCTTCCGCCTCAGCCTTCCAAGTAACTGGAATTACAGGCATGCGCTACCACACCCGGCTGATTTTTTGATTTATTGTAGAGATGAGGTCTCGCTGCCCAGGCGGGTCTCGAACCCGCGGGCTCGGGCAATCCACTCACCTCCCAAAGGCGCAGGATTACAGGCTGAGCCACCGAGCCCAGCTATATTTTAATTTAAAAACAAACCCTTCAACAGTTAACTAATTTTACAATCATTTCCTGGATTTATGTGGCACTAGATAAAATTTGGAATTCAGAGGAAGCGGGGGTTGAAAAATACTTAAGTTATTTTTAAAGTTCAAGTTTGAGCTCACTGACCAAGTAGAATTTGTTTGCATTTCAGCTGATATCTGAAGACATCAACTGGAGGAGAGAGAGCTAAAGGTAGTTCATTACCCACTGCTGGTCAAAAACAATTCACTTAATTGTGTAAATAGGTATAAATTGCACTTTATATTTTACTTAGCCAATGTTATAAACTGAATGTGTCTCCTCAAAATTCATATGCTGAAATCCTAATCCCCTATATATTAAGATACAGGATCTTTGGGAAGGGATTTGGTCATGAGAATGGAACCTCAAGGAGTTAGTGCCTTTATGAGAAGAGGCCAGAGAGTTCGCTATCCCTCTCTCTGCCATGTGACAAGAGGGCATCTGCAAACCAGGAAAAGTGCCCTTACCAGACACTGTATCTGCCAGAGCCTTCATCTTGAACTTCCTAGCCCTAGTCTGTGGTATTCTGTTATAGCAGACTGAACTAGGAGTAAATCTTCAGTCAATGCTTTTACAGAACACTGGTTCTCAAACTTTATTATGCATCAGTATCACCCGGAGGGCTTGTTAGACAGATTGCTGGGCCTGGCCCACAGTTTCTGAGGCAGTATGTCTGAATTAGGGGCCCAAGAATTTCATCTCTCACAGTTCCCAGATGATGATAATATTCCTTTCTTGTCTTTTGTAAACATTCCAACAACAATAGACAATCTAAGATCAAATGTAAGGTCCTAAACAAAATTTAAAACCAAACTTACATAATCTATGAATGTTTTGCAACAAATATTTTTTTGAGAATTTACTCCGGTGTCCAGAACTAGACTAGACATTGGCCATCAGTAGAATAATGAATAAATAAAAACACACATGCCCTTTTAGATCTTGTTCTAGAGGGAGAAACGGCTAATAACTAGTTCCATGATTTATTACTAATTACAATAGCAGGAAGAGCTACATAAAAGAAGTACAAGGTGCTATGAGACCCTGTAAAACTGGATGGTCTGACCTCAGCTGGGGGTCAGGAAAGACTTCCTTAAGGAAGTGGTGCTTGAGTCTAGTTCTGAAAGAGGAGTAGAAATGGGGTCTTCAGGAGAGCATTCCATACAGTGAAAGAAGTGCAGTGGGAAAAGCATGCACAGTGGGAGCAGCATGCATTAGGAGGGTAGAGCTCTGAGGAAAGGCCAGTGTGACTATAGTGAAGAAGATCAGTGATACTGTGGCACACATGGGCCTGGCAGGCAGAGTAAGGAGTTAGAGTTGTACTCTAAGTGTGAAGAGAGCTACTAGGGATTTTTAGCATGAAACTGACAATGTATGTTATAAAAAGAATCAGGATAGCTGCTTTGCAGAGATAGATTAAGAGTAATAAAAGTGGATCTAAAAAATATTCAGGAGTCCACAATGTTTGGAATTTGAAATAGGGTAAGATGGAGTGAGGGAAAGGAGAAATGGTTCAAGGCTAACTTCCATGCTTTTATATAAAATGCTGTGAAACGATCAGCAGTGCTTTTCCAGTCTGACTCAAATTTTTCCCTATAACACAGCATGAGAGAAAAAAATGGATTTTGCCTGTGTCTACAGAAAGACTGAGCTTACAAAAACGCTTTTTGTATTTTCAACTGTAGGATGGCCCACCAAATGCATTCCTTACCAAGGTCAAAAAATGCCCTTTGAGGGTATTATATACCAAGATCATAGTTAACCTTATTGTCTTTTTTCACAATTGTGGAAGCAGGCTGACAGGGTTACTCATCTCATTCCATAGTCTCTGAACTATTGGAGCATCTTATTTGTACCTTCTCATAGCATTTGTCACTTTCTGTCTTGTATTTTCATTTCATATCTAAGTATTTTATCTCAATTTTTAAATGTTAAGTTCCATAATGGAACAGTTACTACAAAACTAAGAAATCCCAAGGACAACCTATGTACCCTAACCTAGAAATGCTGAAGGTAGAAAGGGAATTGGAGAAAAAAATAGGTAGAAACTTTTGTCCCACTAAACAAATGAGTTGTTCTTAAATTTAAAAAAGTGATGCAGAAAGAATTTAAAAAGTGCTTATGTATGTCATGTTAAAATACATTTAAAGACCAGGTTCGGTGGCTCAGCCTGTAATCCCAGCACTTTGGAAGGCCGAGGCGAGTGGACTGCCTGAGCCCACGGGTTCAAGACCAGCCTGGGCATCTTGGCGAGACCTCATCTCTACAAAAAAAAAAATTAGCGAGGCATGGTAGTGTGTGCCTGTAATTCCAGCTACTTGGAAGGCTGAGGTGGAAGGATCGCCAGAGTCCAGCAGGTTGATGCTGGGGTGGCCATGAGCGTGTCACTGCATTCCAGCCTGGGCAATGGAGTGAGACTCAAACTCAAACTCAAAAAACAAAACAAAACATTTAAAGCAGCACTCAAATATAATTAAATAAAATAGTAAAGGGTTGGAAAATATTGTCTGCTGTAATTGGAAGGGCTACTAAGCAATATTTAAATAATCAAGGGAAGAGATGAAAATACCTTCACTCTTTTATGTCACAAAATCCTTAAAACTTCATTGACAAGGGCTTAGTGAAATTAACCAGAGTTCTACAGCAGGCTCAGATCACAAATAATTTCTAACCTTAAAAAATATCTACCTCCCCCAAGAATACCCCTATAATCCAAGTTGTGCAATATTCTGAACTGTGTTATAGAGGGATCGTAAGTCCCTCCCTTCTTTGGGAGCTAAGCTTATCACCTACAAAAAGCCAAGATAAAATCTCAGTCCAAAATCTCTCACACAGATGGCTCAGTCCAGGCCCTAGCATTATAGATCATTAATTTAGCATTCATTGTTTAAGGCTTTCTTGTATTGCTTGCAGTAAGTGAAACCGTGCCATAATGGTGCCTTTCCACTAACTAAACACTTTACAATGAGGTCTGATTCAGGCATGTTAAAATCAAATCTGTGTTCTAGTAGGTTTCATAACAACCCAGAATAGTATTTCTCCCTCACAAGACTTCATTTGAGGATTTACTCAAATGACACCATCTCAGTGAAGCCTTCTTTTGTCACCCTGTGAAAAACTGTAACACCCACCCTGACACTTCCTATCTTCCCTGTTTTATTTTCCCTTTCTCACATATCATTAGCAAACAATATATTATTTATCTTGTTTATTGTCTGCCTCCCTCCCTACTGGTTGTCCTCCCAAATCTGTTCTTCCTTTCTTTCTGGGCACCTGACTTTCCAACCAGAAAATACACTTCCCTGTCTTCCTTGTGGCTAGGGAGGGCCACATGACTAAGATTTCTCCAATGGCATGTGTGCAACAGTAATATGTGAAAGTTCCTGGTCATCTTCCTAAAGAAGCTTGTCTTAGACTCCCTTTCCTTCTTGCTGGCTAGAACTTGAAAACCAAATGCTGAGGAAGGCAAGACTGACCCGCTTAGCCTGGAACCCTGGATGGGCTCATAAAATAGAGGCTGCCTATATGCCCTGGGCTGTTACATGCCAGAGAACCAAACATTTACGTTTGTCTGGCCACTGCATTCTGGAGTTTTTTTACATTACTTTACCCTGTATCCTAATGACACCTTCCCATATTAGAATGCAAGGTCCATGAGAACAAAGAGTTCTGTCTTTTTTCATTACCAGTACATTCCTAGCAAGTAAAATAATGCCTGGCACATAGTAGGGTACTCAATACATGTGTGTGAGTTGATTAAATCGATGACTTCTCTATCATCACCCTCCACATCTACAAATCATCTTCATGGTTACAAGAAGTTCAGATTACAATATTCAAATTGCTCCCAAGACAGTTCTCCAGAAGTTCCTATATCCCATTCACTGCCATCTTCCCCCTTCTCCACTGAGCATGCCCTTCAGCCTCACTAGTCTCTTTTAAGTTTCTTCAATGTACCCGACTGTTGCCCAACTCAGTCTTTGAACAAGCTGGTTCTCAACCCTGTTTGAAGAACTAGTCCTTATTCCTTCAGTTACCTGTTTAAATGTCATCTCCTAAGACAAAACTTCCTGCAACCCCATCAAAAATAGATCACGTTTCTATTGTTTTATCTGTATCTTATCCACTTTATTTTCAATGCTTATGAAAATGATTAATCATAGCATTTGTTGGATTTCTTATCATAAACAAGGATAAAGGACATGAACCTCTTTTGTGTTTATTCGCCATTTGGTCTCCATTGCCTAGCATATAGTGCCCGACTGGGTATAAAAAGTCAATCAAGGGGTAAAGAAATGAGGTAAAGACATTCACTAAAGATATTGAATGTGTTTAAGTAGGTCGGGGTAACACGAGTTAAAGCATACATAGTTCTTTATAATACAGTATTAAATTTGGCAGTAGCAAGACACTGCGGGGGATGGGGGCACACAACATCAATAAGGGTACCTGATCTCAAACTAGGCTAACTGGGAACCAAAGGGAGGCCCAAACATCATCGGTATGATAACCACTTATGTACCTAATCCTGAATTGTACCTTCAACTTTACAATAAAAAAAAAAAAAAAAACCCAAATGTCCTTAACCACCAATCTGGTAATAATAGAAGGGTTTTTTTGTTTGTTTTGTTTTTAATAAGACAGGGTTTCACTCTGTCACCCAGTCTGGAATGATGCAGTGGGATGATCACAGCTCAAAGCAGCCCTGAACTCCTGAACTCAAGAAATTCTGCTACCTTAGCCTCCTGAGTAGCTGGAACTACAGGTGCGCACCACCATACCCAGCTATTTTTTCTACGTTTTGTAGTGTCAGTGGTCTCACTTTTTGGCCCAAGCTGCTCTCAAACACCTGGTTTCAGGTGATCCTCCCATCTCATCCGCCCAAAGTGCTGGGATTACAAGCATAAGCCACTGTATCCAGCCAATAATGTAAGTTTTTATTGATGAAAATATAAACCAATGTACAACTTGACATGCTTTTAACTGCTTTCTTAGAAGGATTATAATTCCTCTTTTCCACTACTAGTTTGTAGTTGCCAATAAGCAGGTAGAATTGTAATGACTCCCATTTGTATGATGGATGAAGAGCAGCCTTTACCAGGATGATTCAAAATAAATGAGTATCACATTTTGGGACAAAGCCAACTGGTCTCCCAATACCTCAGACCCAGGACTAAAGTTCCTGTGCTTTCTCAGCCAAAGTTTCAGATCATCAATTTGCTTCTGGATTATAGGACCTGAGATGATCCTCTAGAACTGTGAGGGAACAAGCCAAACTAGGCACTCTAGAACAGTCTGGGGGTACTTAGTGACAGACTTCAAATCACACTTTTTAAATAATGTTGTTTCCTTCTATATCAGGTCTGTGGTTGTAGATACACAAACCAACACATAGGATAAAATTGCATAGAACTAAACACACACAAGCATACATACATACAAGTACAAAACCAAGAAAATGGAAATAAGATTGGTGGATGCCATTAATGTCAACATCTCGGCTATGACATTATACGACAGTTTTGTAAGATGTTACCTTTGGGAGAAACTGGGTAAAGAGTACACAGGATCATTGTGTATTTTTTCTTAAAATTGCTTGTGTATCTATAATTACCTTAATACAATTTTACGAAAAAAAATTGCTGGCTGGGCGCATTGGCTCACACCTGTAATCCCAACACTTTGGGAGGCGGAATGGGAGGATTGCTTGGGACCAGGAATTCGAGACCAGACTAGGCAACAGAGGGAGACCTCATCTCTACAAAAAAAGCAAAAGAAAATAGGCAGGTGTGGTGGCACACACCTGTAGTCCTAGTTACTCAGAAAGCTGAGGCAGAAGGATTGCCTGAATCCGGAAGGTGAGCCATGATCCGTGCCCAGCCGGGGCAAAAGAATGAGACCGCAACTAAAAAAAAAAAAAAAAAAAAAAATGCTGCTTCAACATAGAAAATAGGATCCTGCAGAATTTACCTGGTCACTTTTCTGAAGAAAATAGCTGGGGAAATGAGAGAAAGAGAAGTAATGTAGGAGTAAATGCTTAACTTTATAGAGGGAAAGATTACTAAAAGAATACTGCATATTCTGAAAACATACATATTAGAAATCTACTTCAGCCGGGCTCGGTGGCTCAGCCTGTAATCCCGCACCTTTGGGAGGCTGAGGTGAGTGGATTGCCTGAGCCCGCGGGTTTGAGACCCGCCTGGGCAGGCGAGACCTCATCTCTACAATAAATTAAAAAAAAAAAAAAATTAGTCGGGCGTGGTAGCCTGCGCCTGTAGTTCCAGCTACTTGGAAGGCTGAGGCGGAAGGATTGCCAGAGCCCAGCAGGACGAGGCTGCGGTGGCCGGAAGTGGCCACTGCACTCCAGTCTGGGTGACAGTGAGACTCCAACTCAAAAAAAAAAAAGAAAGAAATCTACTTCAGATCACAATGTCAAAGAGCAAAATGTTGTTATGGAAAACCTAGTTCAACCCCTGCATTTTAAAGACCTGAAAAAATAGTCTCAAAACATAGTTTGGCAAACTTTAAAAGCTTGTGTCCGTAATCTCAGCATGCTGGGAGGCTGAGGCATAAAGATTGCTTGAGCCCAGGAATTTGAGACCAGCCTAGGCAACATTATGAGACCTCAACTCTACAAGGAAAAAAAAAAAACCCCAAATTAGCCAGCCATGGTAGCACACACCGGTAGTACCAGCTACTCAGGAGGCAGAGGCATAAGGATTGCCTGAGCCCCGAAGGTTGGGGCTGAGGTAAGCCATGGTTGTGCCACTGCTCTCCAGCCTGGTGACAGAATGAGATTCTGACTGAAAAAATAATTAATTAATTAAACTTCTAGGAAAAATAAATAGAAACTAGCTTTCCTACTTTGGCATAGGGAAGGATTGCTTAAACAAGATACATAAAGCACTACCCACAAAGAAGGAGACTGAAAATTTTAACTAATTTAATGTAAATTAAGAACTTGTTTATCAAAAGACACCAACAAGAAAAAAAACAGTAAAGGGAGAAGTCACAAACTGAGAGAAGATATTCACAACATATATAGCCAACAAAGCATTAGTTTCCTGAATATGAAAAGGACTTTTATAAATAGGTATGAGAAGATAAACAATCCAATAGAAAACAGTCAAATGAAATGAACAAATACTTCAAACAGGAAACATAAATGGCCCACAAACATATGAAAAGTTGCTTCACTTCACTAGTAATTAGAGAAATGCAAATTAATACAAGAGTGAAATAAAATTTCACATAATACACTAGTGAAAAGTAAGAAGTCAAATAATAGCAAGCATTGAGAAAATATAAAGCAATGGAAACTCATACATTGCTAGTGGGAATGCATACTGGTACAATCAATTTGGAGAACAATTTCAGCTCTTCTTGTAAAGTTGCACATTTCAAGACCGATCATTATGTGTGTGAGAGACTAGCACGCTCTCATGTGCGCATGCTCGTTCTCTCTCTCTCTCTCTCTCTCTCTCTCTATATATATATATATATATATATGTTTGAGTGTGTGTATGCATATCCTACACACACACAACGGGGGAAAATCCCTTTTATATACATACACCAAAAGATACATATTGTTCATAACAGCACTGATCATAACAGGAAATAAGAAAACCTGTAAACAACCTAAAGGTCCACTGGCAGAAGAATGGAAACATTCTATTATATTCCAAGTGAAATATTATTCAGCAGTGACAATAAATGGATTATAACTACATAAAACCTTATAAAGGATTGTTAGCAATATAGAGTTAAGTAAACAGTATGTAATCCATTTCTATAAAACTCAAAATAAGAAAACTAAATACTATATTATCTAGTTTGCATACATATGTGTTAAAACTATAATTTAAAATAATGGAACGATTATAATAAAAATAAATCTAATGTTTACAGGGTAGGATAGTAGGGGAGGCAGGAGGATGAGATAGGGAAATAGCAAGCACATAGATATCTAGAATTGTATTGCTAGTATTCTAATTCTCAAGTTGAGTATTGGCTGCACAGGGGTTTATTACTATGCATATGTTTTACACCTGTTCCATATACTCTGTATATTACATTTTAAAATGATGATTTCTTTCAAAAGGAAGCGATTTTTCCAAGGCTATGTGGCTGATTAGTCAGGTACCATAACAAAGAAGTTTCGAGTCTCATGCCTTAAATATTTTCCACAATGCTAGGTACATATTGGAAACTAAGTAGATACTTCTTAATGTAACATGAATTTCATGACTACTTAAAATAATTCCAAACATGGGTTCTATAAATTCATTAATAAATCTTCTGATTTGATTACATTTGATTTTATTTTGATTATATTGCCTTCATTCATATCTTTAATAAGTAATATGTCTGACTTTTTATAAGAATATTTTAAATGCACTGCCTTACATTTTAAAACAGGAATATATGTTCTGCTGATATTTCTCACCAATGTCTAGGGTCTAACCTAAGTTACCAAATTATTATCACTTCTAAAAATAGATTTTATTTACAGATTCCATTTTCTGAAACTGCTCCCCTGCTATGGCTATCATTCTTTGGTTGAATGATTGGCTATAACAAACATGGCTCCCAATTTGGCCCTACCAAATAACTATTGGTTCTCAAGTATTTACACATGAATTGTCTACTTACTGCTCCCTGCTGTGTCCTAGCAGCTGCCACTCAGCCAATCCAAGGGCTGTCTCACTCTATCCACCAATCTGCAACTAATTGTGTTCATGAGTAGAGATAAGTTTAGAATGTCTTTGGAAAATAATAGCAGGTGACCACTGGCAAAGACAGTGGTGGTGTTCTCCAGTAAGCTTGCCCATAACAGTCTCCCATCAACAAAAATCCTCTCTTCCATCAGTACTGTAAGCTAAGAGGTTAATATAATCATGGTTGGTTTTAAACCAGTTCTAAAGTGTACAACCAACAAAGATGCAGGTCTACATTTGATCCTCAATCATTCAGGTCAGTGTAAAACTAAAAAGCACAACAACTGGGCTGGGCGCGGTGGCTCACGCCTATAATCTCAGCACTTTGGGAGGCTGAGGTGAGAGAACTGCCTGAGCCCATTGGTTCAAGACCAGCCTGGGCAACGTGGCGAGACCTCATCTCTACAATAAATCAAAAAATTAGCCGGGTGTGGTGGCACGTGCCTGTAGTTCCAACTACTTGGAAGGCTGAGGTGGAAGGATTGCCTGAGCCCAGTAGATTGAGGCTGCAGTGACCGGTAGCATGCCACTGCCCTCCAGTCTGGGTGACAGAGTGAGACTCCAACTCAAAAAAGAAAAGAAAAAAGCACAACTCTTAAAAGCCTATAAACAGCACTTCCCCCAAATTTCCCTGCTTCTGTCTAAAGTTTAGGCAATTCATTTCAAACTTATTGCTATAAAAGGGGAAACTGAAATTTGGGGCAGAGTACAGCCAGATGAGCTACCAAGAGATGGAGACCAAGTCCTGACGTGGTGTGGCTCACACCTGTCATCCCAGGTACTCAGGAAGCAGAGGTGAGAGGAACTTCTTGAGGTCAGGGGTTCTAGTCCAGCCTGGGCAACAAAGTGAGTCTCTGTCTCTACAAAACATTCTAAAAATTAGCCAGGCATTGAGGTACATGCCTGTAGTTCTAGCCTACAGTCCTCTCTACTTGGGGCAGGAGGATTGTTTGAGCCCAGGAGTTTTAGGTTACAGTGAACTATGATTGCGCCACTGCACTCCAGCCTGGGTGACAGGGTGAGATCTTGTCTCTAAAAAAAAGAAAGAAAAATTCCACTCCTGGACTCTGAAGTCTAAACACAAAGTACAGAATTATAAAGCTGGGAGAGCTGAGATATAGATCACTCCAGGAAACTGAGGACACAGGTAATAGAGCTGAGCCTGGAATTTCGTATTTTTTAATTCCCTAGTTCTAAACTCCCATTCACTGAATAATCTTGGACAAGCCACTTAGGTGCTCTCTGTCCATTCTCTCAGCTATAATAAAGAGGATGGGCTACTAAATAGTTTCTAAAGTCCTTTACCAGTTCTAGGAGTTTCTGAGCCTTACAGACAATCTAGCAGCCCAAGCCCTTCATTTTACAGAAGAGGAGTCTAGCAGACTACAGTTATTCATGGTAGGTTCTTCCATTCCAGGCCTATAGACATATTAGATTTTTGCATTAATCTTCACATGATACTTGGACATAGGCATAAGTGTGATGGTAAATTTTATGTCTCAACTTGACTAGGCCACAGAGTGCCTAGATTTTTGACCAAGCATTATTTGGATTAAGTCTGTGAGGGTGTTTCTGGATGGGATTAACATCTGAATCAGAAGACTGAGTAAAGCAGATTGTCTTCCCTAATGTGGGTGGGCCTCATCCAATCAGCTAAAGGCCTGAATAGACTAAAAAGACTGCTTTTCTCCTGAGTAAGGGAGAACTCCTCCTGCCTTAGTCTTTGAGCTGAGACACTGGTTTTTCCTGCCTTCACAACTGAACTTAAACAGTGGCTCTTTCTGGGTCTTAAGCCTACCAAGGCCAGAACTTACATCATCAGCTCTCCTGGGCCTCTAGCCTGCTGACTTCAGATCTTGGGTCTTATCAGCCCACATAATCTCGCAAGCCAATTCCTTACAATAAATCTCTTTCTATATACTTATACATCCGTTTGTTTCTGTTTCTCTGGAAAATCCTTATTAATAATCAAGGGTGTATAGTGAACTAATGCTCATAAAACACTTAAAACAGTTCCTTGAACTTACCACTCTAGTATTTGCTGTTATTATAATGGTAAGAAGGCAAATAAACACAACCTACAATTAAAACAATTGCATAAAAGTGCAACATATCAATGAAAACATGGTTCAGCAATTCAAGACTCTGACTCAAGTAATTACTTCTGCACACATTCTAACAAAATAAAAATGTCTATACTGAATGTAAATCTCAAAAAAGACAAAAATTAAATTTCAAATTTTCATGCATGTAAAATGATAAAAGTATTTTCATCTTCATGTAATAAGGGTTTGAATGAGACGCCACTATCATTTCTGAGTATGTGGTACCCATTAAAATTGCAATGAACTCACAAAAGTAACATTAACAGTATTTGTACCACAATAAAGCTATATTAAAAAACTTTTAAACAAATATTTTAAATATCCAGATTAAAAAGTTATCACAAGGACTTATAAAATGGAAATATATTTAACTAGTAAATATTTAATTTGGTATTTATGGTGAAGTACTTTTTATAGATATATAATAGTTGTACATATTTTGGGGTATGTGAATACTTTAAAAATATACCTTACACAAAGGTATAAAAATATACTTTAAGATATACCCTTACCTTATACCAGATACAAAAACTAACTCCAAGTGGATAGAAGACCTACATGTAAGACTTATAATATACTATAAACTAAACCCAAAGCCATAAAAAAAAAGCTGGAGAAAACATAGGAGAAAAGATTCATGACATTTGAATTTAGCAATGATTTCATGGATATGATATTTAAAGTGCAAGCGAATGTGAAAAAATATTTGCAAATCATATCTCATGAAAGGCAATGTTATAAATGTGTGTACTTGGTGATTTTCATAAATTTAGTTATTCATTAACTACATCAAAGAATATTCAATACCTAAAGTCATAATGAAAAAGAGATATAATGTTGGTATATATTACAAAATAAAGCATTGGAACCTAGAGAATATGGTTTTATTTCTAAAGGTTTTTCTTTTACTTTTTTTGGTAACCAAACGCAAAAGTGGTAGCTAAAGACCGAACATCACCTCGTCTTTGGTTTCTCAGTCAAGCTCTACTAGTCTATGTTTATAAATGGTAAATAAGATAAGAAGTACAAACAGAAATCATATTTCATTCATTCAGCAAACACTTTTTGAAGGTATACTATACGTCAGGCACTGAGGCATTAGGGATATAATAATGAGCAAAACCAGTCACAGCTCTTGACTTCATGGAGCACACAATGTAGAGGGAAGCTGAATACTAATTAAGTTAGCAAGCAAATAAAATATGCAAATGTAAGGTCAAAGAAAAAAGAATATAAAAGAAAAGTTCATAGTGATATGAGAACCTGGGAACCTGGCATTGTCTGAGGAAAGAATCTGAGACACCTCTGGGAAAGTGATGATTAAGCTGAGCTCTGAAAGATAAGTAAAAGTTCAGGCAGTTGACTATAGGAGAGAAGTGTACTAGAAAGGGTGTATACAAAGGTTCTGCGGCAGATGGAACAAAAAAATGAGAAAGAACTTTCAAAGAAATAGAAAAATCCATCATACAATCCATATGGAATCTCAAGGAACTCCAAATAGCCAAAATAATCTTGGGGGGGGGGGAGAACAAAGTTGGAGGTCTCACACTTTTTTATTTCAAAAGATATTACAAAATTGTGTGTATTAAAGTAATAAAAACCATGTGGTACTACCAGAAAGACAGACATACAGACAAATTGAATAAAATAGAGAACCCAGAAATAAGCCCTCATATTTATGGTCAACTGTTCTTCAAGAAGGGTGCCAAGACCACTTAATGTGGAAAGGAGAGTCTTTTCAACTAATGGTTCTGGAAAAAGTGGATATTCACATGCAAAAGAATGATATTGGACCCTTACCTTACACCATATACAAAAACTAACTCCAAGTGGATAAAAGACCTACATGTAAGACTTATACTATAAACTAAACTCAAAGCCATAAAAAAATAGAAGAAAACATAGGGGAAAAGATTCATGACATTTGAATTTAGCAATGATTTCATGGCTATGATATTTAAAGTGCAGGCGAATGTGAAAAAATATTTGCAAATCATATCTCTGATCAGGGGGTGTTATCCAGAATACATAAATAACTCCTACAACTGAGCAACAACAATAAATAACCACCCAAAACTGGGCAAATGACTTAAGCAGACATTTCTCAAAGATGATACACATATAACCAATAAGCATAGAAATGATGCTCAACATCACTAATTATTAAAAAAATGCAAATCAAAATCACAATGAGATATCCCCTCACACCCATTAAGACAGCTATTATTTTTTTTAAAAAGCATTGGTGAGTATTTGGAGAAATTGAAACCCTTGATGGGCATGTAAAATACTGCAGCAGCTGTTGAAAACAGTATGGAGGTTCCTCAAAAACTTAAACATAGAATTACCATATGATACAGTAGTCTCACTTTTAGTTATATAGCCAAAGAACTGAAAGCAAATCTCAAGGAGAGACATTTATACATTCATGTTGATAGCAGCATTATTCACTATATCCAAACAGTGAAAGCAACCCAATGTTCATCCATGGATGAATAGACAAACAAAATATGGTATATACATATAATGGAATATTATTAAGCCTTAAAATGATAGAAAATTCTGTCACATGCTACAACATGGAGAATCCTGGAGGACATCCTGCTAAGTTAAATAAGCTAGTCACAGAAAGACAAATACTTCATGATTCCACTTGCCTGAGGCATAGAAACACAGAGAAAAAGATAATGGTGGTTGTCAGGGGCTAGGAGAAAGGACAAGTGGGGAGCTGTTTGATGGATACAGAGTTTCAGTTTTGCAAGATGAAAAGTTGTAGAAATCTGTTGCACACAATGTAAATATACTCAGTACTACTCTACACTTAAAAAAGTCAAGATGGGCCGGGCTCGGTGGCTCAGCCTGTAATCCCGCACTTTGGGAGGCTGAGGTGAGTGGATTGCCTGAGCCCGTGGGTTCGAGACCCACCTGGGCAACTTGGTGAGACTCATTTCTACAATAAATCAAAAATTAGCTGGGCGTGGTAGCACGCACCTGTAGTTCCAGCTACGT
>NW_007248864.1:153439-165695 GCF_000164805.1 Carlito syrichta
AGTGTGTGTGTGTGTGTGTGTGTGTGTGTGTGTGTGTGTGTGTGTGTGTTTTCAGTCAGGTCTCACTCTGTTGCTCAGGCTGGAGTGCAGTGGCATGATCACGGCTCATCACAGTCTCAACCTCCTGGGCTCAAGCAATCCTGCCACCTCAGCCTCCAGAATAGCTGAGACTACCGGCACGCACCACCACACCTGGCTATTTTTATAGAGAGAGAGAGATGAAGTCTTGCTATGTTGCCTAGGTTGGTCTCCAGCTCCTGGGTTCAAGTGATTCTCCCGCCTCAGCCTCTCCTTTGAGCCCAGCCTATTATGTGTTTTTACCACAGTTAAAAATAAAAATTATTTGAGAAGTGAGGAAGAGCTGAGAAAAGCAATTTGGCAGTCTCTCAAAAGGTTAAACAGAGAATAACTATGAGACCCAGCAATTCTACTCCTATATACTCAAGATAATTGAAAACATGTATCTGAAAAAAAATTAAAATTTTTAAAGCAGTATTACTTATCACAGCCAAAAGGTACAAAAAACTCTAAATGCCCATCAGCTGATAAACAAATGTGGTATTCCATAAAATGGAATACTACTCAGTCTTAAAAAAGAATAAACTACTGCAACATGTTACAACATGGATAAACCTTGATAATATTATGCTAAATGAAGGAGCACATATTATATGATTCCATTCATGTGAAACATCCAGAATAGGTAAATCAATAGAGATAAGAAATAAGATTAGTAGTTGCCAAAGGATGGGGGATTGGAACTAACAGCTAAAAAGGGTTTCTTTTGGAGGTGGTGGAAATGTGCTGGAATTAGAGAGTTGTAATGATTGTACAACATAGTGAGTATGCTAAAAATCACTTAAGTGTATACTTTAAAGTTGTGAATTTTGCCGGGCTCGGTGGCTCAGCCTGTAATCCCACGCCTTTGGGAGGCTGAGGTGAGTGGATTGCCTGAGCCCGCGGGTTCGAGATCCGCCTGGGCAGTGAGACTTCATCTCTACAATAAATCAAAAAATCAGCTGGGCATGGTAGCGCATGCCTGTAATTCCGGCTACTCGGAAGGCTGAGGCGGAAGGATTGCTGGAGCCCAGCAGGTGGAGGCTGCGGTGGCCGGGAGCGGCCACTGCACTCCAGGTTGGGTGACAGAGTGAGACTCCAACTCAAAAAAAAAAAAAATTGTGAATTTTATGTATATGAATTATCTCTCAATTTTAAAAAGCAAACACAAAAGGTGAGGAAGAGTGAGGGTGATACCAGCAAGGTATTCATCCAGAAATAAGTGGCAAGTCACTGAAGGCCTTTAAGTATGCATTTGTAAAAGATCTCTCTAGAGCTGTGTGGAAGATGGGCTGCAGAGGGCAAAAGTGGGTGAGGTCATCTATTGCAATGGTCCACATAAAAGACAGTAGTAGCTTGGATTTGGATGGTAGTGAGTGGGCGTGAAGACAAGTGGATGGATTGAGAGCACTTTCAGAAACAGAATCTATTGGATTTGCTGACAGATTAGATGTGGGAGATGAAAGGAAAGAGGAATATTAAGCAGGACTGCTAAGTTTCTAGACTGAGCTACTCGGTAGGGGATGGTGCCATTTATTGAAATGGGGAAGACTGGAGGAGGAACAAATATGAAAGAGGAGAGATGCTGATGACTAAGACAAGAGTGGCAGTCATGATGAAAAAGAAAAGTGGCATAGACTAGGCATGGTGTGGTAATAAATTAGTTATGAGGAAATGAGATGCAATTCATGTTCTGGTAAGTCAGAACGATGTGGTCAGGTTTGAAAATCTATTAAAACCCATGTTATCTAATAGCAGTGAAATAGACATATTATGGTAAAAAATGCACTCTTGAACAAAGGCCTGATCCTCAACTTTAAAAAAAAAATGACCACCATTGCTCAAGATAATAAACTGCCACCTTGTTCCTATGTACTGAAAGTCCCTAGAAGTGTGCACCCATCATTTAAGCAAGGCAACTGAAGTAACCAGTCATGTAATATGAAGTAGTGTCATGATATATTATCCTAAATATTTATTTCATCTCAGTTTCTGCCTTGTTGTTCCTGCACCAAATTAGAAGATTTAGGACATGGACTCACTGGTATCACGGGTTTCATAAAAGAGTGCCTATGGGAAGACTCCTATCGCTATTTTTGTGGAGGCCTAAAGCCCACTGATGTCCATTCTTCGTACCCCCTTTAATTTAAATTTTACTATATCAAGCATAAGGCATTTGAAGATCAAGGTTTCTGTCTTTCTGCTATGTTATGAACTAGATGTTTGTGCTCACCCAAAAGTTTTATGTTAAAATCCGAATCTCCAAGGTGATGGTATTAGGAGGTGGGTCTTTGGAAGGTGATAGGTCATGTTCCTCATGAGGGCTACAGCCTATTAAATGAGATCAGTGCCCTTATATAAGGACCCCAGAACACTCTCTTCCCTCTTTCTGCCATGTAAGGATACAGTGAGTAATTGGAAGCCTGCAACCTAGAAGACAGTATTCACCAGAATACAACCACGCTAGCACCCGGTTCTTAGACTTCCAGCCTTCAGAACTGTGAGGTAAAAAATTTTCTGTTGTTTATAAGCCACCAAATCTACTTTGTTATAACCATTCAAACTCATTTGGAGTTGGAACTTATGCTCTCTAAATTGACTGGTTCTCCTGCTCCAAGTGCCATAAACCCAGCACCACTGCTCAGGTAATTGTTTCTTCCAGGAGTGGCACTGCCCATCCCTAAAATTTCACGACCTTCAGTCCTTTGCATTTCCAAAGGCCTAGTTCATATGTTACCTCTTCTATAAAGTTTTCCCCAGCCACTGAAGCCAGAGTGAGAGCCAGAACGTCCTTTCAAATGCCTACTGCACTTATTCTGTGTATCACTCAAAAGGATGGCACTTGTGTAGGAGTTGGTCCTGTGTGCTTGTTTTCTGTCTCTTCTGCCAAACTGCAAGCTACTGGACAGCAGGGCTGTACCTTACAAACCTCTATAGCTCCAAGTAGGGTATGAATGTTCAAAGAAAGCTGTGATTCATATGCATGTCTTCAGAAAAGTCAAAGTAACTTGTGCACTATACTACAGATTCCTTAATCTATATTACTGCAAATTACATTGTGAAGCTTAAACTACATTCCCACTGCTTACACAACAGGTGTGGCTTACATAATGCACTCTACCCAGTTCTTACTTATTTGAGACATTTCCCTCCTGACTTCTACTCCCTGCCGATCTGTGGGGTTATAGCATCTTCCAGTATGATTTCCTTATTTATTCCTTGCTCAAATCATAAAAGAAGTGTTAATTTTCCTTTATGATAACAGTAAAAAGGGCTGAAACATAGGAAAACCCAGAGAGCTATCCCTGAGGTTTTCCATGATTATAGAACTCAAAAAACAATCCAGGAATTTTTTTAAAGTTGTAATTATTGCCACAAAATTCAATTATTAGCCCAAGATTTTTTTCCTTCTGGTGTTATGTCCTATACAATCTTCTTTGATAAAATATGCTTCAATATGTCTACTATTTGAAATTGTGTTAATCAAAAGGTAGAGAATGGAAAGAGGTAATGATGCAAATGAGGGTTGGGAATATGAGCAAATGAATGGAGCAAGAAGGGATTGGAGCAGTAGCAAAAGTCAAAGTCAGGAAAAATGAAAATCCACGAACTTGGTGATGCTCCAGAGAGGAAACCAGCAAGTGTTGACGCTAAACTGGCAGAAACATCAATACTTCCTGGCTCCCCCACTGGGTGCATCAATTTACCACCGGCAGGCTGCTCTTCTGCTGCAAGTGACAAATAATGAATGCTTTCAAAAACAATATGAAAAGGAATGACCCATAATCAAGAAGCATGGCTGTAGGCAACAATGAAAAGGTGTGATTTGGGGAAGTTTCAGTCTCAGTTCTACTGCTGATTAGTTCAACAATCCTGGGCAGGTCATTTTCCTTCACTGAAAAATATCAGTGTTTCACAAAGTTAGTGAGATGGGAAGTTAACATAGCAGGTCTGAAACTGCTCTTCTTAAGAAAAGCCTGTTTGCAAGGTTGGTCCTTAGGTAGTGCCTGGGGACAAGGATTTTGGAAGGGTTCCCAACACCTTAACTGATAAGAGCTACTTACTGTGCCTAAATTGTAAAATAATAGGATAATAGGATATACACTAAATACTGGCTTTTCTTCTTAGAGGCTGGAATTTTAGTATGTAGCAGGTGGAGGGTGCCTATGTGACCAGCTCCCATTAAAAACCCCGGGCACTGAGTCTCTCTAATGAGCTTCCCTGGTAGACAACATTGTACACAAGGTTTCACAACTTGTTGCTGGAGGAATTAAGCACAATCAGTGTGACTTCAGTGGAAGAGGATTGATGGGAGCTTGCATGTGGTTTCCTCCAAACTTGGCCCCGAGGTACCTTTTCCCTTTGCTGACTTCGTTTTGTATTCTTTTTGCTTTTATATGTCTATATCCTAAGTCCTGCCAGTGAACCATCAAAACTAGGGGTGGTTTGGGGGACCTCTGACACAATTGGTATAGTGCTGAGTAGTCTACCAAACATTCTTCCATCAATTTTGTGTAGTAGGTGTCATTATTCCCATTCTACAGATGAAGAAACTGAAGTTCAGAAGGTGAACAGTGTGTGCCCAGAAAATAAATAAAATGTCAGTGTTTGCTATACTATAAAAGGGTGTTGTCAAATTTTAGTGAGCCGAAGAACCACTTCAAGTGCTTGCAAAAAATGCAGTTTCTTGGGACCTATCAACTGACACTTGGATTCAGTAGATTTGAGTACTAGGAAATCTGTATTTATAATAAGCATCCAAGATTATATTTATACAAGCAGTCCAAGGATCACATTGTGAGAAACATGTTGAGAAATATCAACTACAGCCTTTAGTGACCAATTTCTCAAGCTAGTTAGTGGGGCAGAAGCAGAAGTTGCATTAACTCTTTTCACAAGGTTGAGGCTCATTTCATAATACAACCCTTCAATCTTCCAAATCCCTCAATCTCTGCAGTTCCTTTGGTTTTCTCTGTGTTCTTGCTACAGGTATTCATCCAGCTGATGGTGACTAGGTACAAACAGAGGAAAATGACTTACAATTCCAGCACCAAATATTAAGCAGTATCCTGACTCCAAACAATGCACATTTATAAGAGTAAGTCAAATGATACACAGCTCTTGGAGAGTTAACACTGCAACATTGGTTTTCAAAATAGATTTGATTTGCTGGTGGCAAAAGGAAATACTAGTTGATCAGTTACACTTAACAAAAAGAATATGAATTTACTTACAATTTTAGAATTGAGGGCAGTATATTAATTACACTGTTCTATGAGTGGCCAAGAAAGTGAAGGGGCTTAAAAATTATCTTCTGGTAGACAGAGAAAACAGTCTTAAGTAAACAGGAAACTTTTGCTGATTACTTTTTAAGCTTGCATGTAATTATTATTTTTCTCATTTAAAATAAGTATGGCATAGTACTTTGCCCACTAAAAAGGAAATTGTTTTCAGTTCTGTGCACTTATCTGTAGCCCAGTTTGAAATACATAAGCTTATTGGTGGCTGCTTACCCAACTGATCATTTTTCATCTATTATTACTGACTCAGATTGTGCTACCAATTCAGTTCAAAACAATTCCACAAGTATTAATTGAACATCTACTATTTACCTGGTGCTGTGCTAGCTATGAGATCATTATCAAGAGCACTTCTGGCTGGGCATGGTGGCTCACACCTGGAGTCCCAACCCTTTGGGAGGCCAAGGCACAGGAGTTCAAGACCACCCTAGGCAACATAGCGAGACTGCATCCGTATAAAAAAATTTAAAAATTAGTCACACGTGGTCATGTGCACCTGTAGTCCCAGCTACTCGGGAGGCTGAAGCAGAAGGATCGCCAGAGCTCAGAAGGTTGAGACTGCAGTGAGCGATGATCATGCCACTGCACTTGTCAATAGAGGATCATAAAAAACAAATGCTGATATCTGCTTGAACAGGGTAGGCTTCTTTATGGGGTAAGGAAACCAATGACAGTCTGCATTTCACAAATACAGATTAACCTCCTAAATCTGGATATCCATGGTCCAACATCATTTATAAACCACATCTTCTTTTATAATCAAGAAGTTGGCTGAACCAGCAATCCATCCATTCACTGCAGTAATTGAGGGGCTGCCTGCCAACATGCTGGCATAGGGCATCCTGCGCCCATATCTGCAGTGCTGAGCACTCATTCATCATTAAGCTGCAGCAGTGTTAACATATGCTGCAGTTGTGCTAAATGTTTGTTTTACGATCACCACTGATCTACCCTTATACAAGGCCAAGAAGGCAAATGTTAAGTGAATTGGAAATAAAGTTGAGAGCAGCACCTAATTCATTTGTGGAAGTCCAGAACCTCCCTCCACCCATCCAAAAAAATTCTCCCAATCTTGAGGATTCCAGAAGTAAAAGGTCAATCTGTATAAAGCACTACAGATATACAGGAAATCCCACACCTTGAAGAAAAAAAACAGTATTTTTATTGTGTCTCCTATGCATTTACCCTATCTGAGAAAACTGGTCAACCATGTGAGACAACCAGTTAGCCTTGATGATTTTTTCCATTACTGAACAAACCAGTATTTGAATTCATTCAATGAGCTAGTTCTTTGCACATGATGCAGACACTGGGAGGTTAGCTGTGGTACTTCCAGGGACTAGTGGCCAACCTTTACATCCCAGAACCCACTGCCTAGCAGGTGGCTCACTGGCAGCCTGGGTGAGAAAACAAGCTCATTTGGACAGATGAAACAATGTGAAAACGGCCAGTTTCACCTGTCCAAATCTCATCTCAGCTAAATGTCCCTTGGGAACACTGGCAACTACCTGATGCAAAGGCACTTAATATTACGTACGAAAGGGTTTAATTATTAGCAAAATCATTAAAAAAAGGAACAAACAGGAAACTGTTGTAGAAGATATTTAGGAGACATTCAGTTTTATATTACTTATCAGCAAAAGGCAGATCAGAAGAAAAAAGACAAAACCTATTTTCACTTGTATAAAGATTTACTCCAAGCTATAGTGGCTCATTTCTAAATAAGTTTCCCACCTTGCACAGGGTCAGTCCAGCATCTACTTGCCAAAGGGCAGTTTGCCACGTATAGGTCATATGGAAGGAGTCAAATGCAACAAACTCCTTTTTATCTAACATCCAAACAACCAGAAAATAATTGATACTGTGCAATCTATTTTTGGTAGAAAGACAAATGACAAGAAAGTTATTCATAAAGATTAACTTTCAGAGTATGTCACAAATGTTTTAGATACAGTACAGTTACCACACCCTATATATCAACAGCTGTGCATATAATTAAAACTCATAAAGAGAGGAACCTTGTCTGTCTTGCTCACTCATATGTCCCCAGAATCTACTACAGTGCCTAGCACATAGTAGGTGCTCAGAGAATATTTGTTGAATGAAATTTTATTCTGCAAAACCATAAAATGTCTTAATCATCTAAGAAAGATTATACTATCAGCTTCAGCATTAGATATATTTATTCCAATTCTTAGAAAACTGGTAATCAGTATATGGTATACCCCAATTAACAAGAACTCCTCATTCTTCAATTATTCTAGATAAGGAGGGATTTACTATAAATCACTGTCTGTAAGTAAAGGTTATTATTTATGTGAAACATATAAAAGTTGTTCTTACAACAAATATTTTACTGAACATCTACTAGGTACCAGGCACTGTGCTAGGAGCCAAGAACACACTGTGAACTATGCCTGTCTAGGACAGCCTTCATCAGTTAGGGTTCCTCATCTTCAGTTGCATAGGAGAAAAGTTAATTTATTACATAAAATGCATGCCCTAGGGTATCAATGCTAATTCTCTCCAGGTTGGGAAAGACTGGATTAGGGAGCCACACAAGTTAAAAGGCAATTATAATACAATATTATATAAAGGGTGCTTTTAGGTAGGGTCAAGTTCAACTATTAAACCTAGACCACTATGAACTATCTGGTAGGAGCTATGATACACAGATCATTTGTAACACTTGCATAAATGCAAAAATACTGCAACACACACACAGATATATTTCCAAGCATAATAAAATAAAAGCAGTATTTTCCATGCTCCTGTTATTTCCAGCAATGTCAGGCCAGGGTTATTAGTAAATAACACAGAACAAAAAATGTTAAATTACCCTGATAATTTAAGGAAGAAACAAAAAACCTTGCTCCTGGAAAAAAAAAGCAATTACCTGATTTATTTTGTTAATTGCCTCCACATATTGCTTCATTAGACTGGCCTTGCCTTGAACTCAAAGCAATAAATTAGCAATCTAGTTCATTCTTATTTCACATTACTCTTATTTTAAATTTTCAATCTTCCTCATGTAGTTTAATTTATTTCTAGTCTTGGGCATTTTCTGTGTGATATTATGATTATATGCTTCATGTTTTATGGAACCAAAACAGTTTGGGAGAGTCTAGAATCAAAGATATGAATTTACTCCAATATTTCATACTCACAATTAAACTTTCACGTATCAATGATCTAGAAATTCATACCTGACCAGATGCAGTGGCTCACGCCTATAATCACACCTGTAATCCCAGCACTTTGGGAGGCGGAGGTGAGAGGACTGCCTGAGCCCAGGTGAGAGGACCAGCCCAGGAAACTTGGCAAGACTCCATCTCTACAATAAATCCAAAAATTAGCTGACCGTGGTGGCACGCACCTGTAGTTCCAGCTACTTGTAAGGCTGAGGTGGAAAGATCGCCTGAGCCCAGTAAGTCGAGGCTGCGGTGGCTGTGAGTATGCCACTGTACCCTAGCCTGGGCAAGAGTGAGACTCCTATTTAAAAAAAAGAAAAAAAAAAGAAATTCATACCTGTTAAGTATCGCTCTCTGACTAGCTAAATTGGCAGCATTCACTTGGCCAAGTCTTCTAATCTACTTTATCAAGGAATCCCTTATTTTAAATCTTTAGTATGAAATAACTAAATAAGCCAAAAAGAGGGAGAATTTGGTGTTTAGACTCGCAACAAATCTTTAAATTCACAAAAATATGTTACTATAATCACTAGGAATTTTACTAAGAATAAAACAAGATAGGATAACAGAAGTCCATGGCCCTTAAGTCTCAACTAGTCCAGGCTTCCCAATTACATATGCTTTTGAAGGAAATAAATTGTACAGACAATGCTACTATTATTTATTTATTGAATTTATGGAGATGTTGACTGAGAACAGGCAGTGCTTTTATTGCACTCAGAGACATCCTACTCTTAAATCTTTTAAGACACCCTCTACATGCCTAAACCCCAAAATGCTATACACCAAATCCGTCAATTTCTTTCTACCCCAAAACTGTCAAAAGGAAAGTCATAATGCATCAGAAAGAAAGGAACACAATTATTAATGGCAAAAACATCAAGGACATGTCTTTAAAAAATACAATGAATCACTACTTCTTTTAGCTTGAAATTGGAGAACCTTGGAAAATAAATGGCATTTTTTAAATGATTCAGCAAATACAACTGAACTATAGATGACGAATCCTAAGAGATTCTTACTTCCCACATTGGGTTTAAAATACAAAGAAAGTCCTTCTCTAAAATATAGTCTCTAGTTTTCAATGACCAACAACTACAATCAGCACCACTATAGTATATTTCACAATCAAAGCCAATTTCAGACACATACAAGTACACCAAAAAAATACAACTGATTTTGACAGGAATTCATAGTTCTAGCTCTGAAATATTAAAACAATCTTAAGACAGCACACAACTTGGACTACATCTACATTACTGTGCACATCTCAAAGTCCCACCCAAATCTTCAGTTTTAGCCTTCTAGTGATTTAAATGGGAATGTTCCTCAAAGAATTTTTGCCAGGCAAAAGACAAGGGTAGCATATGGCTTACTGAGCTAAGAGATCTAGAATTTGCCCCCCCTCTAAATTTTTGAAGTCATTTTTAGCAATATGAGTATTTGTTAGTAATTTTCGCATTAAGTCCAATGGTTTGCAGACTAACTCCTTGCCCTAGGCCTAGGGCTCAGATACGACTCCTAAGAAGCTTCCAGCTTACTGCACTGGTACAAATTCCCAGGACTTACCATAGTCATAGTTGCAAAGGAAAATGTGAACATTTGAACATTCCAGCTGAAACAATGAGGTCAAAGCTCATTTCAGTATGAGTAAAAGTGATTCTCTCCTGAGATCTTGGTTGGGGATGCAAAGTGCTAGCCTCAAACCTGCAGGCTGGCACCTCAACAACTGCTGCAAATTCTACTGCATGCCCTGGCTCCCCGGGCCAGCACTGCCTATTACTAGACTGACACAATGCAGATCACTCTTAGCAAAAGGGAAGGAAATGGGGCTTTTAGACCAATACATGAGTTGTTCGGTTTTAAATGTTCAAGTCCTTAGAAAAATGAGGGAGATACGTCAATATCTCAATTTTAAACTAATGGATTTATTATGATTCAGAGCCCTGTTGTTTTGCACCATAAGAGCACCATGTTAAAAAGAGTATCCTTTCCTTAATACAATTAGCTCTCCTTGTCACCTTCTCCTTTTGTCACCCCAAAGCAACACTCCAAGATCACAAGAATCTATGTGAAATAGAACTATGAAGTACAGTGCTCTCAGGTTGAATGTGAGAAACCAATTTTAGTCCCTTGCTTTAGCAAAGCTACCAGCAAAGCCATTTATTACGGATTTCAAGAGCCTTGATATGTACCACCTCTATTACTCTAAGCCACAGATAAAATAATCTGCTCCAATTTCATATTACATGTCTCTGGGTGAGCTAAATATTTAGAAACACATTAACAGCACTATTGTGATAATAATCTCCTAAAAAGGGATGCACAGGTATTACTTTTAGCCAGGGTACATTTGCGAAAGTTTTAAATGCAGGGAAAAAAATGAAAGCAAATCTATCCGACGTGTGAAAAATATGTTAGCAATGCTTTGGTTATGAATAATTACATGAATAGAACCAAACCGACAAGTTCTCAAATCGTATCTTAAAGGGGATAGAAGAAAGCACTCAGCACGCAATCCTTTTTCTTAACCACAGAAAAATCAAAATTTGCAGATGAACCCTTTCTTTCACATCACTGGCAGAAAGAAAATCTTATTCCCGCCACCTCTTCTTGCAATTAAGGAAGTTGCTGCAAATAGCAGCATAGAAGTAGATGGCCCTATTTTGCTCCATTCTTAATGTATACGCTAGGAGTAAACAGGTTACTCCAAAAAGTCAGTAGCCTGAAATCGCTTTTTTCCGATGTCAAACTCTCACGAAAATGAAATTCCCTTTCCCGGGGACTTGGAAGGGGGTAAACGTGGACGGAGGAGCCCAGTAGCAGCCTGCCTCTCTCATGGGTTCAATGTCTGGGCGTTCAGTCCTCCGCGAGGCTTCAGACCCGCGATCGGCAGCACCGGCAGCGGCGGTGCAGTCGCCTCTCGTCTCCACATCCACCCAGCCCACCCTTACATCGCCCTGGCTTTTCTAACACCGTAAAAGAGCTTCGTAGGCTGGGTCTCCAAAGTTTGCCCGGCCTCCGGTCAGCAGCCGCCCGCCGGGTCGAACCCTAGGTAAGGCTGAGTCCTGCCCTATCCTCGGGCTCCCACCGTCCCCAGCTCTTCTTTTGGGCCACAGTGACAGGTCTAGGTTTACCTCCATGTGCTCGTGGCAGAGGAAACAAAAGAAAGCAACCTCCCTGATAATAAAACGCCATCTTCGACTAATTGGCAAACTGAGGGGCCCCCGGGTCGGTCCCCTCTCGAGTCCCTCACCAATAAGCCCAAGGGCAGCCCCCAGGCTGAGACTGAGTTCCTTAACGGCCCCTGGAAGCCCGGGTGAAATTGTCCTGGGGGCGGGGGTGGGATACCCCAAGAGCCCTACCTGCCTACCCGGCAATGTGTTCCAGTTAAAATGAAAAACGGGGCTGGCGGTGGTGTCTCCCAGCGATGCAATTACCCCCTCCGAAAATTGTTGTGAGGGACCCGGCAGAGGGGCTGGCGGGCAAGCAAACCGGCACGCGCGGAGGCGCAGCGAGTGTACTTACAAAACGGTTCAAGCTCTGGCGGAACATCGCGTCGAAGGCTGCCGGGCGCTGAGCTGGGCTCTACCGGGCTGACTGGGAAGGCGCCGTCCACAAAACACACTGCGGCGTGGGCCGGCGGCGCAAAGCGGACGGCGAGGCGGGCTGCCCGGCCACCCGCCCGCCGCCTGCCCTCCTTGGCTC
>NW_007248864.1:166125-172536 GCF_000164805.1 Carlito syrichta
CCTCCCGAGGCACCCCGTGCCTCACGTCGCCTCAGCCCGACACTGCTCCCCTGTCTCAGTCGGGAGCCACAGCCTCCCTCGCCCCGGCCCTAACTCGTCCGCCGCGCCGCGCCGCGCCGCGCCGCGCCGCTTCGCTCGCAGCCCCTCCTCGTTCCGGCAGCCGCGCCGCCCCGCGCTCTCGTCCCGCACTTGGGCTGGGGAGCCTCGGCGCAGCCCGCCGGCCCGCCCCGAGCCCGCGAGACGGCCGGGCTCCCCGCTTCCTGGCGGGGAGGAGCCGGGCTCTGAGAAGAGTGCAGACCGGCAGCGCCCGGCGGAGACCCCGGCGCGGGAGGGGCGGGGCGCGGGCGGGGGGATTACTCGGGAAAGCCGACCATTCTCATCTCCTAAGCGAGGGTCCCCCACTCCTTTCGCTCCGCTCCGCTCTCACCTACGCGGCTTTCCCTCCTCTCCTTCTTTCCCTCGACCTGCCTCCCCACCTAAGCCCTCTTACTTCCACTTTCTCTGTAAGGTTGTAAAGTCAGGCTTTGTGTCGTTGCTGCTGCGCAGCGGGGCGGGATTTCCCTGCCACCCCCCCACCCTACCTCAAACCCCTCCCGCTCGCCTCCTCCCCCGTACTGCTCCCAGAGCACCCTGGGAGTTGTAGTCCAACCGTCCCGCCACTCCACCTGGTACTGCGGGCTGGGAGCTCCCCCACACGCCCGTCCCGGGTTTGTCCAGAGGGCTGAAGGAGGAAGCGGTTCAGACCGCTGGGCAGTACCGCCGTTCTCCGCAACGGCTGGGTGTGGAGGCCAGGAGCGCTGGTAGCTTCTAGCGGTGGGGAATGTGGCAGGGTAAATTAGGCAAAGCTCCGAATGCTGGGAGCCTTCCCTAGACCGCGAAATTTGCGCAATGGGAAACCCTCTTCACCCTCGGCCCCTACTTTAAAACTGGAATTGGCGAAACTTGAAAAATTCTTTAAATGAAAGCTGAGTCTAGAATTGCCACGAGGCTGGGCATCCCAACCCCACCCCTTTTGCACCTCCCTCTAAGGCGGGGCCCGAGGCGGTTGGAGAAGAACTTGCAGATCCTTCTATAAAAGTAAGGAAGAAGTAAAGGGAGTTTAGAGGCATTTACAGGAGGCTTGCGCCACGCCACGTTCTCTTGCCAGTCTAGCGCTGGAGACGGGGCCCAGCTACACCACAGGCCTCCCCTAAGGTCACGAAGGGCCTTTACTGCTGGGCACAGGCGCTTCTCCCTTCCCCTCTGGGATTTAGATTCGTTTCAGCAAACCTTGACTGGGTGTTTTCTTTGTACCAGGTACTGGACTAGGGGCTGGATGCAGTGATTTACTTATAAACCTCCCCAGCAGGGTGGTCACAATCTAGTTAGGGAATACGAACAAGTAAAAACGCCATGTTAGAATGTAATGGCTGCTAGAAGTTCAAAGTGCCTAAGGAAACAGGGGGGAACGCAATTACATCTGAAAAGGGAGTCTGGGAAGCTTTCCTGAAGGCACTGGAGATTAAACGGGGCCTTGAGGCGTGGGAAGGCTTTAGAGGAGCTGACGAGCCCAGAGGACAAAGTTCAGGGTGAAGGGAGAGGTCAGTGAAAAACTGCGGGACAAGCTAAGAAAAAGCACACCGTCGTGGCAGACGCCCAAAATGTGTAGGTGGGAGCGGCCCGAACAAAAGCTAAAACCCAAACGGCTCTTCAGAAACACATTATAAAGTTAGAACTTGGCGGGGTTCGGTGGCTCAGCCTGTAATCCCAGCGCTTTCGGAGGCTGAGGCGAGTGGATTGCCTGAGCCCACGGGTTCGAGACCCGCCCGGGCAACTTGGCGAGACTTCATTTTTACAATAAACCAAAAAAAAAAAAAAAAAATCAGTCGGGCGTGCGCCTGTAGTTCCGGCTACTCGGAAGGCTGAGGCGGAAGGAGCGCTTGAGCCCAGCAAGTCGAGGCTGCGGTGGCCAGGAGCGTGCCACTGCACTCCAGCCTGGGCAGACAGAGTGAAACTCCGACTCAGAAAAAGCAAAAAGAAAAAAGTTTGAACTTGATTCTGTGATCAGCGAGGAGCCTATGCCCAATAAAACTCAAATGCAGGAGACCTAAGTTTTGTTCCCAAACTGTCCTAACTGCCACGAAGTAAAACCGTTTCCACTCTTCTTATATTATGGTTCCTTCTCTTTGCTCACACTGAGGCTGTATCTAATTATTTTTAAGATTTATGTTAGGTATATATAAATCAAATATTAAGATATTTCATTTTATTGACAAAATTGATCTAAAATTTTGCTTTCTCCTTTTTCAAAGATTGATTTTCATATAGAGTTTATTTTCTGGCTTTACATTTATTGAACACCATAATTACTGTAATTTAATTCACTAATTATTTGCTGAACAACTACTGTATGGCAGGCACAATTCTAGATACTAGAATTGGGAGGTGAAGAATGTTACTGTCATTTGTTCTAAGCATAAGTCTGGAATCCTTATCAAAATACATCCTAATCAATAATAAAATAAATGATAAACTAATTTGGACATTTGGGGGTACAAGTACTTGTTAGTAAATAATAAATAATATCCTTCAACAGTCAATTCTGTTAAACAAATGGAAAAATGTACTTTGCTTATAGATTCAAACAGATCAACTTAAAAAATACTAGACCTGGAATTTTTTCTTTTTTTGCAGTATTCTATCATACTCATCTATTGCCATGCTGCTGTAGCTTAAAAGCAGGAGTTTTAAGATCCCCCAAGATATAGTAGTATTGTTGGTCATGTTGTCATTTGTTATTCTAATTTCACTATCTCTTTGTTCTCTTAGTTTAATTCAGTACAACACCCATATTTATGGGTCCAGACTGATTTACTCCACTATAAAAATGCAATTCCAGGAGGATATAGTGGCTCACACCTGTAATACCAGCAATTTGAGAGGCAGAGGCAAGAGGATTGCCTAAACCCAGGGGTTCCAGACCAGCCTGGGAAAATTGGTGAGATCTCATCTCTGCAATAAAACAAAGAATTAGCTGGTTGTGGTGGTGCAAGCCTGTAGCTCCAGCTACTTGGAAGGCTGAGGCAAAAGGATCACATGAACCCAGCAGGTCAAGGCTGCTGTAGCCATGAATATGCCACTGCACATCAGCCTGAGCAACAGAGTGAGACTCTGTCTCAAGGAAAAAAAAAAAGCAACTACATACAAATCAAAATATGCTCAGCAAATCGCATGAAATTTATACAAGGTGATTTTTTTCTGTATTCAAACTCAAACCAAAATTAAAGCTGCTCTCATGCACATAATTTAGAGTCACTCTTATGTGAGCTTTTGTAAGACGAGGAAACAATATTTTTGTGCTCTTTAGTGCCTCCTCACAATTTCCAAAGGCAGCCCAGGTGTTGTAGAATGCTGTTGTCCAAGACTATGAAAAGCAGACTATCAGCCATTGTTTTCATTTGGCCTTCTCTACCAACAGAACTGCCAAAACGAACCTCCTCCTGCCTAAACTGTCAGAACCCATGGTGTGTAACACCAAATTTTCTGATGGATCAACTGACTGCAGCAGAAAGAAGCCACAGTCTCCAGCAGGTAAGAATTTAGATAAACCAGTCTTCTTTCTATCCTTACTACCTACTTGACTAGAGATAAAGCTTGCTGCTCAAGGGAGGGAAAGGAAGGAGTTCTTCGTGGACACTTGATTGTGTTGCCTCATTTCTTTGCAAGTTACTCAGGACCCCTTTTTTCCTATTGTGTCCCTGTCCCACCTTCCTCTTTCCTACCTTCTACCTCAGCCCCTAAGAAATCTCACCCATAGCAAGTGGGCAAAACAGCCACTAGGGCATAGGATGCAAGCCACACCTATGAAGGAGGAAAGCTAACTACTTTTGGGATCATTGGGTTGTGCAGCAATTCAAGTGATCTAGCAGGAGGGAAATGGTGAGAAGTAGTCACTTCTTCCATCTCATACTAAAAAAAGGAAAAAGGAAGAAAAAAATGAGGCTATGCTATCAGCATCAAAATCACCCCATCATCAGCAAGTTGAAGAAATCCAACGCTCTCTGCTGAGCTTCCAAACATATCTTGTAAGGCTATCTTTTGCCCATTTGAAATTTACCCCTTTCAAGGCTGGCCTTGATAATTTATTTATAACAGTTTTGCCCATATATTTCTGATTATGAGCCTCATCCAATTCATTGTCTATACCAGGGGTTCCCTATCCCTGTGCCACGGATGGGTACCAGTCCGTGTCCTGTTAAGAATGGGGCTACACAGCAGGAAGTGAGCAGTAGGAGTGAAACTTCATCTGTATTTATAGCTGCTCCCCATTGCTTGAATTACTGCCTGAGCTCTACCTCCTGTCAGATCAGCAGAAACATTAGATTCTCACAGGCGCAGGAACCCTATTGTGAACTGCGCATGGGAGGAATTTAGGCTGCATGCTCCTCATGAGAATCGAATGCTTGATGATTTGAGGTAGAGTTGAGGTGGTGATGTGCTGGGGAGCACCTGCAGATACAGAATAACATTAACAATAAAGTTTGACGGCACAAAGATCATAATAAATCAATTGCTTGCAGACTCATCAAAACCCTATCAGTGAGTGGCCAGTGAGGTGATGTACTTCAGTTGTACAGTTGCACCTGTGGCAGGCTTTAAGTCAGAATCCAACACTTATTTTAGTCTGCATATGACCCACCAATTATTTTTATTCATCATTTCCGTCCACACCTCTTTTTTTATGGTGAATTGTATCATTATTTCATTATATATTACAGTGTAATAACAATAGAAATAAAATGCAGCCGGGCTCGGTGACTCAGCCTGTAATCCCGCGCCTTTGGGAGGCTGAGGTGAGTGAATTGCCTGAGCCCGTGGGTTCAAGACCCACCTGGGCAGGCGAGACCTCATCTCTACAATAAATCAAAAAATTAGCTGGGCATGGTGGCACATGCCTGTAGCTCCAGCTATTTGGAAGCCTGAGGTGGAAGGGTCGCCTGAGTCCAGCAGGTCGAGGCTGCAGTGGCTGTGTTTAAAAAAAAAAAAGAAAAGTAAACTAAAAAGCAGAGGAGTGATGTGATCTGATGTGCTTGAATTATCTCCAAACCATCCCCCACATACAGTCTGTGGGAAAAATGTCTTCCATGTAACTGGTCCCTGATGCCAAAAAGGTTGGTGACTGCTGCATACTGCAACCACAGAAATCTTTGGATGACATATCAGATCACATCACTCCTCTGCTTTTTAGTTTACTTTTCTTTTTTTTTTTTAAACACAGCCACTGCAGCCTCGACCTGCTGGACTCAGGCGACCCTTCCACCTCAGGCTTCCAAATAGCTGGAGCTACAGGCATGTGCCACCATGCCCAGCTAATTTTTTGATTTATTGTAGAGATGGGTCTCACCAAGTTGCCCAGGCTGGTCTTGAACCCCTGGACTCAGGCAATTCTCTCGCCTAGGCCTCCCAAAGTGCTGGGATTACAGACTTGAGTCACTGCTCCCAGCCTTATTACTTTTCAATAGCTTTCCATTGCTCTTAGATAAGTTCAAAATCCTACCATAACATCACTTCCAAGGCTCTGAATTCTCTGATCCCTGCCTTCCTCTCTAACCTAAAGTAAACAACTTTCCCTCTTACTTGCCAGACTCTACCCCACTGGCCACCTTTCATTCCTTGAGTTCCCAAAGCTCCTTTTCTCCTGATAGACTTTTCACAGGCAACCATATATGCTTGGAATGCTGTCACCCACCTTTGCTATTCATCCTTCAGATCCCAGCTTAAATGTTACTTCCTCAGATGAGATCAGGGCTCCCTGTTACTGTGTTCCAAATAGCACATATTAATTACATTCCAGGGTAATGACAGATGAGGTTAGTAATCATGGAGAATGGCAGAAGTCCAACTGGACTGAGGATAATATAATATTGTTTTGCTTTTTGAAAACGGGAAGTAGATGTATTCTAGTAATCATGATATTAAAGATAGACAATGCTCTAGAACTGACCATTCAAAGGATAGATTTTGTATTTTGTTTTATTCACAGCAGAAAGGAAGAGGCAATTTCTAGAATACAGTGAGTTCACTGAGATGTAGTTTGGCCTTCAAGATTCTGTAGAAATTATTTCTAATTCAGAAGTGTACATCCTACTACAATATATTGAGAGGATAGACAGAAAATAGGTTAGAAGGAATATGGCAAAAGTAGACTAAATATAGTCCCATAATAGGAAGTTATTAAATCAAGATATGTTAATACAGTATAATTATTTTATTTTTATTTATTTATTTTTTTTGAGTTGGAGTCTCACTCTGTCGCCCCGACTGGAGTGCAATGGCCACTCCCGGCCACCGCAGCCTTGACCTGCTGGGCTTCGGCGATCCTTCCACCTCAGCCTTCCAAGTAGCCGGAATTACAGGGATGCGCTACCACGC
>NW_007248864.1:172556-173942 GCF_000164805.1 Carlito syrichta
TCGCTGCCCAGGCGGGTCTTGAACCCGCGGGCTCAGGCAATCCACTCACCTCAGCCTCCCAAAGGCGCAGGATTACAGGCTGAGCCACCGAGCCCGGCTAATTATTTTTTTTTAAATGAGGTAAATAGCAGAAGAAACAGCTAAAATAATGAAAAGTACTTGCTTCTGGGAACACAAATCCAGAGTGAGGAAGAAAGAGATTGTATGTTTTCTTTATAAACCTTATAACTGTTTAACTTTTTAACTGTATGCACACATTATTTTCACAAAAATAAGCTTAAAAATACAAATAGCATTTGGACACACAAATAAGAAGAAGGCGATATTGTAGCCAAGATAAATGACAAAGATGTAGAAGTAAAAATATTCCTGTAAATAGAAGGTAGACCTGTCTAGAGGACCAGTGGGTCCACACTGAAGAGTAGTAAATTATATAAAAATTAATTTTGAATCTCAGGAAACTCCTGACTCATACATTTTTTTTTTTTTTTTTTTTGAGTTGGAGTCTCACTCGGTCGCCCAGACTGGAGTGCAGTGGCCGCTCCCGGCCACCGCAGCCTCAACCTGCTGGGCTCCAGCAATTCTTCCGCCTCAGCCTTCCGAGTAGCCGGAATTACAGGCATGCGCTACCACGCCCGGCTGATTTTTTGATTTATTGTAGAGATGAGGTCCCGCTGCCCAGGCGGGTCTCGAACCCGCGGGCTCAGGCAATCCACTCACCTCAGCCTCCCAAAGGTGCGGGATTACAGGCTGAGCCACCAAGCCCGGCTCTGACTCATACATTTTATCAAATGAGAGAGTAAACCAAGAAAGAGGAAGACATGGGATCCAGAAATGGGATGAACATAAAATGTAGCACACCTAGAGTGATCAGAGGGAAGTAGGATGATAGAGGAATAAAGGAGGGATATCTCTAGAGAAAAAAAAACTGATAAATTACTCAGTGTTTTTATGCAGAGAATAGCATTCAGAAAGGTTTTGTAGTATTATCAGAAAATGAGTGAAAAATTAGTGATAAGCAATAGAAAGTGAAGGAAACAAACAAGAATCAAGGCAGCTTTTAACTCCAGGAAAAACAGAAAGTTGCTCTGAAAAGTAAATTAGTCATGATAAAATACAAATTGGTCCACAAATGAAAGTCATTTACGTAGTCTAGCTCTACATAGCAGTTAAAACACTGCATTGCTGATTTATAAAACCAGAACTCTTTCACAGGATGAGGGGAGAGTAAATTGGAAAGGACTATGTTATAAGAAATCTAAATATTTGTTTTCCATGATGAAAAGAAAATAAGCCGGGCTCGGTGGCTCAGCCTGTAATCCTGCGCTTTGGGAGGCTGAGGTGAGTGGATTGCCTGAGCCTGCGGGTTCGAGACCTGCCTGGGCA